>NC_045455.1:46636138-46679151 GCF_002776525.5 Piliocolobus tephrosceles | reverse complement strand
ATAGATAGATAGATAGATAGATAGATAGATAGATAGATAGATAGATAATCTTCTCTTTTAGTCCATTTCCTGGTGCTTATACCTGAATGCCTAAACACGGGCAATTCATACAGAAAGAAATGAATTTATTTTTTACAGTTATTGACGCAGAGAAATCAAGGGGGCCACACCTGGTAAGAGCCTTCTCTCTGATGGAGACTCTAAAATCTCTCAAAGTGGTGCAGAATATTGCGTGATGGGGGACTGAACATGTGTTAGCTCAGATCTTTCTTCCTCTTTTCATGAAGCCACCTGTTCTCTTCCATTATAACCCATTAATCCATCAACACATTAATCCATTATTGAATGAATGAATAAATTTATTCATGAGGGCAAAGCTTTCATGATCCAATCAAAATTTAAAAATCTCATATCTCAATACTATCACATTGGAGGTTAAATTTCAATGTGATTTTTGAAAGGAATGAATATTCTAATAATATAATCCTCTCTGTAAATATACTCTTTTATAAATTTTATAATACTCTTTTTTGTCACTTTTAAAGTTCTTGATGTAAGTTTATTCTTTCTTTTCCTGATATAAGTGTAGCCAACCATGCTCTCTTTTGGTTATCATTTGCATGGTATTTTTTAAAAATATTCATGAACTTCAGCCTGTGTGTTCTTAAAACTAAAGTACGTCTTTTATAAGTACCATATAGTTGTATCTTGTTGTGATGGTGGTTATTGTTTTATCCATTCAGAAAATCTATGTCTTTTGATGAGAGAATTTAATCCAATTATATTTAAAGTAATTGAGAGGTAAGGACTTACTATTGTGATTTTGTTATTTTTACTATGACTGTTTTATAGTTTCTTTGTTCCATCCTTCCACCCTTACTATCTTCCTTTATCATTTGATGATTTCTTAGTGGTTGGCTTTGACTTATTTGTTTTTATTCTTTTCAGTATACACTAAAGGATTTGTAGGTGTAGTTACTGGGTGACATACATAAAAGCTCAATTATAACAGTATGTCTTAAACTCATAACAATTTAAGTTTGTTTATGTACAAAAGAGCTCAAGTTCTGCATTTTAAATTCTCCTCCCCTCACATTTTATGTTATTTATTTCACAATTTATATCCTTTACATATCATGTATTCATTAAAAAATATTGTAGCTATATTTTAATAATTTTGTCTTTTCACTTTTGTAGAGAATTAAAATCATTTATGAATATCACAACAGTATTAAAGTATTATAATTTTTATATTATTTTTTACCTGTACTGTGAGTTTGCCCATTTTTATATATTTTCACATTGTATTTGAAATCCTTTCTTTTCAAGTTATGGAATTATCTTCAGCATATCTTTAATGGAGGTCTACTAGTGATAAACTCTCATGTTTTGTTTGTCTGGAAAAATCTCTCTCTCTCCTTCATTTCTGAAAAAATAGCCTTGCCAGATATACTATTCTTGATTGGCAGCATTTTTTTTTTTTCTGAGCTTTCAGTATGTCATCCCTTTCTCTCCTGGTCTAAAAGACTTTTGCTTATAAACACATGATAGTCTTATGGAGGATCTTTTGTTTGTGACAGGTTGCTTTTCTTTTGCTACTTTCAAAATTCTGTTTTTGACTTTTGAGAATTTGATCATAATATGATCTTGGTGAATTTTTAAAAAATATTTAATCTGTTTGGGGTTTGGGGGAGTTTATTTGGTTGTAATATTTATTTCCCTCGCCAGATCTAGGAAGTTTTCTCTCAATATTTCTTTCAATAAGCTTTTTTCTTCATTCTTTTTACTAATCTTTAAGGGACTCCTGTAATGCAAGTGTTGGCTTTCTTGATGATGTTCCGTAAGTTTTGTAGGTTATCTTCACTCTGTCATTTTTTTTTTTTTTTTATCCTTTTGTCCTTTGGACTGGGTCATTTCAAATGACCTGTCTTTGAATTTACTAAGTCTTTCTTTTATTTGATAATTCTGCTGATTAAGCTTTTTGTCTTAGTGTATTTTCTGGTGCTAAAACAGAATGCCACAAGCTGGGTAAGTCATAGAAAATGAAAGTTTAGTTGACAATTGGTTCTGAAAGTTGGGATGTTCAAGATCAAAGGGCAGGCAGGGCGCGGTGGCTCAAGCCTGTAATCCCAGCACTTTGGGAGGCCGAGACGGGTGGATCACGAGGTCAGGAGATCGAGACCATCCTGGCTAACACGGTGAAACCACGTCTCTACTAAAAATACAAAAACTAGCCGGGCGAGGTGGCGGGCGCCTGTAGTCCCAGCTACTCGGGAGGCTGAAGTAGGAGAATGGCCTAAACCCGGGAGGCGGAGCTTGCAGTGAGCTGAGATCCGGCCACTGCACTCCAGTCTGGGAGACAGAGCCAGACTCCGCCTCAAAAAAAAAAAAAAAAAAAAAAAAAATCAAAGGGCCACAAAGGGCCACATCCACTGAGGGCCTTCTTGCTGCATCACAACATGGAAAAAGGGATAAAATGGTGAATGAGAGAGACAAATTGGACCAAACTCATCTTTTTATTAGGAGCTCATGTCCACAATAACCAACCCAATCTCATGATAATGGCATTAACCAATTTATGAGGGTAGAACCCTCATAGCCTAATCACCCCTTAAATATCCTACATCTCAATAACATGACATTAGCAATTAATTTTCAATGTGAGTTCTGGAGGGGACATTCAAACCATAGCAGTTTCTATGGAATTTCTTAGTTCCCTTGTTCAGTAATTCAACTTAGAATTTTTTGTCCCTCCCCCCCCCCCTTTTTTGTTTTTATGATTTCTATCTCTTTATTGAACTTCTATTTCTTCATGTTTTGCTTTTCTGGTTTCTTTTAGTTGTATATCTGTGTTCTCTTGTAGCTCACTGAGCTTCTTTAAAATGATTATTTTTAGCTTTTTGTCAGAGAGTTCATAAGTTCTATTTATTCAGGGTTGGTTACTCGTGTTTTATTTCATGGTTTTGGTAATGCCATGTTTCTATGATTATTTCTGATCCTTGCGGTCTTGCACTGGTGTTTTTATGTTTGAAGAATTAGGCACCTCTTCTGGTTTTTACAGGTTGTTTTTAACAGAAAAAGCCCTTTGCAAGTCAACAAGCTCAGACTCTGGACTGACCATTTGGCAGGTCCAAGGGGAGGCTTGAAACTGGAGTGTTCAGGTGGGTGGGCCTGGTGCCTGTGTAAGCGCATCAGTGAGCCTGACACCTGGGTCCACAATGGCCAGCCTGCTCTGGCTGGGTCTGCAGGATTGGGCCTGAAGTCTAAGTCCGCTGGGATGGGGCCTGCAACTTGAATCTATTCATGCCAGCCTGTATCTGGGTCCAGTGTGGTAGGTTTGTCTATTGAGTTCATAGGGACGTGCCAGGAACGTAAGTCTGTGGGATGGGCTTTGAGTCTGTGTCTCTGGGGGCTAAAGCTTAGATCCATGGTGGCTGACTTTATGCTGGGGCAGGCTTTGAGCTTGAGGCTGCAGAACCATCCTAGCATGAAAATTGGCCTGGGGTGCCTGAATCCATGGGGTGGGCCTGGTTTGAGTCTCCACCGCTATAAGTGTAGAGACCTTTTCAAGTCTAGCTTTTATGTACATTTACCAACCACCAACAAAGTAAGAGACACACTTCACATAACAGAATAATGAAAATTAAAAAGATGAATTGGAGAATATCTGCCAAGAATATGAAGGGAGACATAATTCTATGGGCAAAAGACAATAGATGTGTTGCAGAGGCTTATTTCAAGAGAGTAATTTAAATATCGCAGTTACACATTTCTGTAGAAGTGAACAAAAAAGGAAGATTGAGTTAATGGATATAACATATTCTTTCTCTATTTTCAATAATTTCAGAAATAGAACACTTTTTATAATTGAAGTAAAATGATCTAGTAGAAAAAAAAAGTCACTGTTCCACTGATATAAGCAAAAGTCATGAATAAAAAGGCAAAGTCTTGCTCATAATCAAAAGGACAAAAAGAAAAAGAGTCTTTGGCAGTACTAGGGCAAATTTTTTTTATTTAGTTACAACTGGGTGTCTACTTATCTATCTCAAGTAAAGAGTAATTCATCCATTTCTGCACTCTACTTCTACCCTGCTCCTTGATGCTGTCAGAATTTTCTGATTGCCCTATAGACATCGACAAACAACACAATAAAACCCTAAGGTCTCCCTAGAGAAGACAGAGGATCTATTAAAGATGTGAGTCACATCATGTCCTTCATCTAAACAGAACTGGGCAGTGGTTTTCAAAAGTATTGGAAATAATCAGCTATTTGAAATGTTAAGACAATTCCATACACAGAAAGGGTAGGTATAGAGGTTCTGACTTCTAGTAGAGCTTGGAACAATATAAGAGCTTCAAGAAGACCCGTATATGAGCCTTTCCATTGTGTCAGACCAGTGCCACTGGAGTAAAGTAATCAAAGGAGGTGGGGAATGAAATGATGCTGGATAACTGAACAGGTGCGGTGGGTCCTTGTTGTCTATAGTAAAAAGAATGATTCCTATTATTATTTTAGGGATTTAAATAGAGAGGAGATATAACCGAATTTAGTAATTTATCATTATTCTGGCTGGTGTGTATAGAATAATTTGGAAGTAGGTAAAATTGGAAATAGAAATATAGATTAGGAGGCTCACATAATGCAATTCATAGCAAGTATATGGTGGTAATTTGGCCTGGGATAATGGCAGTAGAGAAGTAAACATATGCAATATTTATTCTAAGAATGGAAGTGATAGAATTTGCAGATGGGTTGAAAGAAGAGTGAGAAAAATATTGGATTTATTATCGGTTATTATATCTGGCTTAATCATTTTGATAGCTTTACTAGAACTGAAGGGAAAATAAGTTTTGGATGGACTAGGAGAGATTAACTAATTGAATTTACATATATTAATTTAGAGATGGCTATGAAGCATCGAATCAGAAAAGCCAAATGGTCAATAGAATATATATATGTAAGTGGGGAGTTCACAGGATAGGTCTAAAACACAGAGTTAAGTTAGAAAGTTGTCAGAATATGTATGCTATTTAGAGATAAGGGAAATGACAAAATTAGCTAAGAAGAGAAGGTTGATGGAGGTAGAGAAAAGTTCCCTTCACATACCTTGAGGTATTGCATCTTTTAGAAGCATAGTGACAAGATTGGAGTCAAGAAGAAATGTTAGAGAAAAAAAAATGAAAAGGAGGCACACTAATAGATGGTTGAAGTTTCATAGAAACTGTGAGAACATATTAGAAAGGAGATAAAGGTCAATTCTCTGGAAAGCTGCCAAGTGGTAGAATACAATGAGTTCAGAAAAATGTCCACTGTATTTTTCCACATGAAAACCCTTAGTGTCGTTTACAAAAGCTATTTTTATGGGCTCATTGGAACATAATATATATAAACCAGATCGTAGTGGGTTAAAAGTGGATTGATACAGAAAAATTTGGGACAACAGTTAGAAAAAGCAAAGAAATAGAACATGAAATTGTGGCAAACAGAGGTGGAATCAAAGAAAAATTATTTGCGTTTTGTTTTTGTTTTTAGTTCGATTTGGTTTGATTGCTTTATTCAAACAGGAGAATTCAGAGTTAATGTGTTTCTTTGTAGGATGCATAAGAAAAAGGCAGAACTCTATAACGTAAAAGTGAAAGTGGATAGGTGAAGAAAATTATCCCTTGATAAGAGAAAGAAGATCTAGAGCACAAATGGGAAGATTGGCTATCGATAGAAGGAAAAATGCATAAACAACAAAAGCAATTTCGATAAAAGCTAAAATTGACAAATGGGATCTAATTAAACTAAAGAGCTTCTGCACAGAAAAAGAAACTATCATCAGAGTGGACAGACACTCTGGAGAACTGGATAAAATTTTTGCAATCTACCTATCTGACAAAAGTTGAATATCCAGAATTTACAAGGAACTTCAACATATTTACAATAAAAAAAAAACCATCAAAAAATTGGTAAATCATATGAACAGACACTTCAAAAGAAAACATTTATGCAGCTGACAAGCTTATGAAAAAAAGCTCAACATCACTGATCATCAGATAAATACAAATCAAAGTCACAATGAAATACCATCTCATGCCAGTCAGAATGGTGATTATTAAAAAGTCAGGAAGCAATAAATAGTGACGAGGCTGTGGAAAAATAGGAATGCTTTTACAATGTTGGTGGGAATATAAATTAGTTCAACCATTGTGGAAGATAGTATGGTGATTCCTCAAGGATCTAGAACCAGAAATACCAATTGACCCAGGAATCCCAGTACTGGGTATATATCCAAAGGAATATAAATCATTCTATTATAAAGGTACATGCACACATATGTTTATTGCAGTACTATTTGCAATAGCAAAGAAATGGAACCAACCCAAATGTCCATCAATGATAGACCCGATAAAGAAAATGTGATATGTATATATACCATGGAATACTATACAGCCATAAAAAGGAATGAGATCATGTGCTTTGCAAGGACATGGATGAAGCTGGAAGCCATCATCCTCAGCAAACTAACACAGGAACAGAAAACCAAACACCACATGTTCTCACTCATAAGTGGGAGTTGAATAATGAGAACAGATGGATACAGAGAGGAGAACAGCACACAGGGGTTAGAGGGTGGGGGTTGAGGGGAGAGAATTTAGAGGACAGGTCAATAGGTACAGCAAACCACCATGGCACATATATACCTATGCAACAAACCTGCATGTTCTGCACATGTATCCTGTTTTTTTCTGTTTGTTTTTTAGAAGAAAGAAAGAAAACAGAAAGAAAGATGCATTTAGTTGGAAATAAATGCAAGAAAGAGGAAGGAAGCTGCAGATGCCAAAGAGAGGGATAGACATTATTCGGAGGTGGGATGATAAGAGGCTATCTTATCCGGGGGCTTCTATTTTCTTAACGTTACTTGCAGCAAGATAATCTTCAAAGACTATGTAATGGCATAAGCAGAAAAAGGAGAGTTAGCAATGTCTGAAATACTTAGCTTGGAGTTTTAGAAATGAAAATCAGGGAAATATAATAGCATCATTAGACACTTTTGAGAACCCATTATATATATATAATATATATAGGAGGAAAAAATTCTTAGGAGTGAATTTTAACATTATGAAAATACCTGATCCCAAATAAAGACTTTCAAAGTAACTGGGTACCTTTAAGCTAGAGAGAAATCTGGAGGTAGGTTTGGTAGAAGATATGGGAGGCTGTATGAGGATGGTTAGATAAAATTAGATAACTTTGGTTACTGCAGTAGAGGGAAAGTGAAGCACACTGGAACTAACTCAGAGCATAAAAGATGGTGGTGGCTGTCTGAGTGAAATGACTGCTGGAGATAGACATTCTCTCCAGAAACCATAGGCAGCCCATCTCTACTGTAGTATGACTTTGGTTGTGATCTCTATCAGAAGTGGTAATTTGGCGGCTAACACTCCTGGAAAAATAAATGATAATATTCTAGATGAATGAGCATGCAAGGATATCATACAAAAAAATTTAAGCAAAGAGTTATAAAATAGCATATAGTATAGTTGTATCATACCCTGTTAACTGATGGGAAGTAGGAATTAAAGAGCAGAGAGGGAAAGAGAGAAAGCTACTTATAAAACAAATCTTAAACTCTCTTAGTGACTCTAAGATTAGACCGAAGCTTTTCATAATGCCAATGTAAAATAACACTTAAACATTTTAAACTGAAACATTTTTTTCCTTGGCTAGGTTTTTGTTTTGTTTTGTTTTGTTTTGTTTTGTTTTCTAATTGTATAGTTTTTCATTCCTGGAGCCAGTAGCACTAATTACCCCTGACAAGTGGCTACGAATATCTACAAGAACTAAAATAAATAAAACATCAGATGAGTGTTTTAATTCACAGCAATCAGTCTGATATCAGAAGAATTGTATTTTTGATAGCTAGACACTTGGGGAAGATATGGCTTGTTTTACACTCATATTGATCAAAAACTAAAAGGCTAGAATTCCTAGAAGCAAATTGTGATGATGGACATAATGGAATATGTACCATGAAGTTATTTTACCGCCACGCAGTAAGCAATTAAAAGTCATTTCTAACCTGAAGAAAAGTTTGGAAAGGATCTGAGGAAAAGTGTCTGGCACTTGTAGTCTACCAGGGCTTCTAAGAAGGAGTCACAGTTCCAGTCAGAGTGTCCAGGTAATGAGTCAATAGAAAGCCCACACCATTTGAGGAAGAATCCAGGAGCATCGGGCATCCTGAATACCAAATTCCTCCTAGGCCTCTGGAAGGAGATTGCCTTACATTTATCCTGCAGCAACCCAGGGAACAGCAGTAAGAGACACATCAAGGTAGACACACAAAAGTAGAGTATGTCTCAGCAAAGAAGGTCTATGTTCCTCTCCATATCCCTAAAACTCTTCAAACTCTACTATGGAATGGAAAAATATTTGAAAAATATCTCTATGCACCATTCAGAAGAGCAAAACATGTAGTCGAGAATCACTGCATCTTGGGAAAAGAGGTCAAATAGAAGACACTCCAGTATGGAAAACTTTAGCTAGAAAGAAACTCAAATGGGCTTCAAATAATCTGCAGTCAGGAAGGGTTGAGGAAACCCTTGGGGAAAATAACAAAGAGCATGTTGTTTATCTCCTCCAAATAAATTACTAAATTAGCTTTGCCTTAAAATTATGGATGACTAGAATCCGTAAGAAAAAGACAAGACACAAGACAAATTCCAATGAACAAAATGAAGGGGACATCTCAGCAGAGGCTGGTAAAGGCAAAGAAAATTTACACAGACAGGTTCTTCTTGCTCTGATGTGATCACATTTGCAAGCATTTTCCTATATCCAGGTTCACCACAGGGAGGAAATTGTGGACGTTCATATATGTCTATACAGACACCTAGGAACAGTTCTGTAATACAGTTTAATGGCTGAATTCAATGAGATTAAATTGAATTAGGCTGATATTTTACTCTACAGATACTTTATTTTAAATAAAAATACACAGATTATCTCACATGGCAAAATAAAATGTTCCACAATCACTAAAAACAGAGACTTATATATTATCATATTATTTATTAATAATAAAGCTTAGAGTATTGTAAGTCATGCCCATTTAAGTTATGAAGTAGTTTTATCATGTTTTCCTAAAGAAAGATATGTCCACAACAAAAATAAAAATATGTAGTATATATCCAAGAAGGAATATAAACAAATGCCAGAACAAAAGGATACACTCAGAAATAGCAAAGTATAGAGGGAGTATACTCCAATACAGCACGAAAAGCTGGTCAGCAAAGTGAGAGGATAAATAAGAAAATTATGGAGAATTTGAATCTAGAAAAGAAAGAATAAACAGAAAAGAGTTGAGAATAGAGGACAGGGAAGTAACAAGTACAATTTTAAAGTGGCAATGTGAATCTAAAATCAGAAGGTACTAATTTGAAATGCCAACAAACAGAGGAGGAAAATTCAAAAGTAGTGAGATAATAGAGAAGACATAGGTCAATTAAGATAAGTACTAAAAAGCATCCTGTGGGTTTATAAAGATAAGTGTGAGATTCGACACACACACACACAAACAATATACACACACGTGCACACACAGACACAGACACGTTTGCTCAATTTTTCTTGATACACCTAGGATATGGAGAAGAAGACATCTCATTTATTCAAATGTATGAGTTATTCAATACTCTTGCAAGTTAATAATAAAATTATGCTAAATATTTGTATGACTATTGTGCATAACTTTTATTAACATCAATGTAGTTTTCATTTATCTTATAGGTTTAGTCATTCTTAAAAATTTTTGGTCTTCATTATGGTACAAATGGAATCAGAGACTCAGAATTTAAAACAAGAAGGTTTTTGTTAACAAGAATCACATTTTAGGAAGCTGAAGAGTTCTCAAAACCCAGGAGCAGGAAACCACCACACTTCAGTGTCTAAAACATCAAATCATAGGCATTACTTAACATCTGACTATCCCCAGGGCCTCCTCCAGGATCTAATTTGAAGTATTTAGGAAATACTCAAAAATTATAGACTTTGTATTCTTAAATAGCAATCTGAAAGCTGTTATCACATGTTTGAAACAAAAAAAAAAAGCGTAATTTTCATGCAGTGTTTAATAAAGCATGATTATTTTCTCTTTCTAGTTCCTTTGAACTCAAAATAAATTTTTTCAAGTTTTACTATCCTATGTTACAAAGGTCCCATATAAAAATATTCAAGATGACTTTCCTGTAGTTAGAAAAATTGCTCTACTGAAAATTAGTGTTGAGCTTCTGTAATCCCATATTTTGATTGATAAGCTGTTATCTCTAAATAAGTACATTTCTATTTTTCTTAATTTGATGACCTTATATAACATGTCTTCAAGCTTACTAAATATGAAAACATCTATTTATTAATGCAATTTGTATGATAAAGTGAACTCAGATACCCGCTCACATTATCCCCCATTCCTGTAAATAAATAACCCCAGGTTATAGTAATCCAACAGAAAATTCTAAGAATTTCTTCCTTGTTTAAAAATTTTGCACTGAAATAAACACTTGTAGTAAAATATGTGTAGCTATATTAAGACAAGACAGAACACAAAACCCAAAGAACAAAATAATTCTGTATCTTTGCTGTAGTTAAAAGGAATGCAACTAAAATATTTGCTATGTATATTTTTCCTAAAATATTACTTTAAAAGCAATATCAACTGTTTTTTCAAGATATAACCAAAAAGAAGTCTCATTTAATAGGGTGCTTGACCTTATATTTTACTTTTGTTTTAAAGAAATATTCTATGCATTTCTTTTTATAGACATAACTATTCAAGTATAAAGGGTAAATTTATAGAAAATGTAGTTCGTGAGACTCTTTTCCTGTATATTTCAGAATATTTGAAGAACTTTGCTTTCTATGAAGAATAATGTTAGTATGAAGCCTTCATACTAAAGTAAAAATACTTGAACTAGAAATAAACACATAATCTGGACTAAAATATTTTATATATAATATGAAACTATCAAACTATGTACTCAATTCTTGATAAAAATAATTTTTGTTCTAATTAATGTTCTCTATAACATGAGTTGCAAACATATTTCCTATTGCTCTATTTGATTTTAATTTGTTGTTCATAATTTTTCTAATAAAAGTTTTAAATTTAATATAATGAAGTTTATTAATTCACAACATTAAAGTGTATCTTATTCTTGATATCTATTTTTATTTATTCTGGCTTTGCTTAACTTTATATATACACTAATGTCCAACAGAATGATTTTGTTTTTGGCAACTATGCCTGTATTGCTAATTATGATTCAAATACATTTGATACTCTTTCATGTAATCATTTGATATATATGGATTCATAACTATTTTGTGTTCATATTTGATTGATGCTCTCTTGCTTGTCTGTGTTTCTTTTATTAAACATATCTGCTCATTTCTTTGGAAATATTTAGACACCTTTTTTGTTGTAGATTAAAATTTAGCATTTTTTTTTTTTTTTTACTTTTCACTCTTTTTTTAAACTTGTTAAATTTTGCAAGTAACTTTTATCCTTTTATATGCTATTGATTCATAGTATAAAATTATTTTTATTGTGCTAGCATTATCATTTTATGGAAATAAACACCTATGTCTTTAAGGATGGAGGATCTACTCAGAACCTCATCCAGATTAGAAAATAATAATAGTCGCTAATATTTATCGAGTATTCAATGTGCATCAGAGCCTGTTTGTTATGTGTATTAATTCAATTGATCTTGCTAGAAATCCTATAAAATGACTGTTATTCTCCCATGTTTCAACTGCAACTGAAAGACAAGGCAGACTCGCATTTTAAAGAGAAATATATATCCTTCCTTTAATGTTGAATATTACACAAGAAATACAATAGAAAACATTACTAAGCCCTCCTTGACTTTGTACCACTTGCTGTCTCTTGACTTTGTACCACTTACTGTCTAGCCACACATATCACTTTCGTGTGTTGTTTCTAGAAAATGTCTTGCTCATTTTTGTCTTAGCAATTTTGTCTTTGCTGTTCCATGTGCTTGGAAACCTTAGACCAGATATTTTATTTCATATATGCTCCTTCTCATCAGGAAATACCTCCATTTTGTCCAAGAAAAACAAAAACCCCTCTTTCATCTATCGTAGGCATTGTGGTGCCTTGTTTGATGACAGAATAACATATTTGGATCCTAATTCTGTAATTTAGTAACAATACAATCTTAATATGATAAGAATTGATATGATAATGTTTGTGTTTATAGTCTCCTTTATATATGAACTGTAGGTGACAATCGGATCTAACCAATTGGGATGTTTTGAAAAATAAGTACAGTGAAGAACTCAGAAAATGGCTTGGCATAAAGGCAGCACTCAAAAAAAATTATTTTTCAATGATGTTTGTGATTCCACTTCACATTATTTATTATTTAAAATGCCTTCCTTAGTTTTTTGTAGTTGATAAGATTTGAGGCCCATTTTCAATTTTTTTTTAAATAGTTTTTCTTCTATAAAATGAAACATGGAGATTTTTAGTTTTCTATTAATAGTATATTAGTTTATATAAGATGAAAATTGTACAATATCTATAAATCTCATTGTTTATAAAATATGGGTGAAATTGGAGCACAAAATAATTAGTCATCACATTTTTATTGACCTTAAATATATTTAACATAACTCAAATATTTTGGGATTATTTTGTTGTACTATTTCAGGAACTAATACAATAAAATCATAACAGACTGAAAATATGTTGAAAACCCTTTGGCAACTTTACCATTTAATATGCAGGCTGAAGAATGGCCCCAGCCATAATTAATGGTCACTTCCAAACTCCTTCTAAAGTAGGATATAGTATCTGATGGACAATAAATCATATAGCACAAGAGAATATTAAAATCTATAACTTCAGTCACTCACTACTTCAGTTAGTTGTAAGTTATCTAAATTTCTGCAGCGTGTACTTTCATAGAAGGAGAAATCTACACCATGCCTTTTAATACTTTGATGTCCTTCCTTTACATTACTTCCTTAGAAATTTCCAGATAGAAATTCCCTTTTTAATGTTGAAGTCAATTATACTATATAGTCCTTGGTAACTCAATTACTTAAATATCTTTGTAGATAATTTACCTATATAAGCACATCTCATTATTAATAAAAAGCTTTACCTTGCCATAATTATATTATTATACTTTTAAGTTAAAGCATTTAAGTTTGCTAATAACTTATCTTCCGTAATCTCATAAATAGATCAAATGAATTAAACAGTGATTATAACAAGTACTTGCATAATTAGGAAATATTAAATAATTGCCTATATAAATTGTATAATTTTTTTCAGATAAAGTGTAGGTAAATTACAAAATAAAAATGTGCTCACCATGAATTCATTATTTAAAGAATATAAAAACAATGAGAAATTATGTGAAACATTAAAAACATTCAAATGTTAAACTCTCACGTTTCTATAAAATATATTTTAAAAACTAGAAATACTCTCAAATCATTGATGATGGCGTACAGCCCATTTCACAGTGGCTATAGACTTTTGATTGTCTATAAATGTAACACAAGGCTAAAAAAGATAAGATATACAATGTAACATAAAAATGAATACATAAAAGATTGAGTTACAGGCATATACTCATATTTGAATTGAGTTCCCTTAACCACATGCACTGTATAAACAAACATTATAGCAGACAGATTGAAGCTCAAGATTAGTAAGCCATAGATAAATAAAAATATTTCTTCTGGGAAACAGAGTCCACCACTTTTCATGAAAACATATGCCATTAAAATCTTTGCTTTACTTATTAAACTTAAATTAGTGTCTATTTACTAAAAACAGTGTGTATACAAATATGCTAGGTACTACAGATGAACAAAAAATTAAAACACTCAGAGAATTTAAAAATCTAGTAGAATGATAAGAAAATCTCATGGATGAGTATAAATTATGTTACAATATAATATGTTGAAAATGGGGTACAGACAAAATCTTTTGGGGGTAGGTTATTGACTGAGAAAAAGTTCAAGAATCAGAGGAATTAGAGAAAAAAAGGATATAGCAGGGTTTGGGAAAAAATCTTAGAAACTATGTAGTTGCCAGTACTATAGAAGTCAACGAAGATAGAAACTCAAGATAATATATTGGATTTGTCAATTAAAGAGTCCGTTTTGAGAGAGTAATTTTGTTAGAATTCCTAGAGGTTAAATTTTGATAATTAGACTGCAGATAAGAATATCTTTCCTGTGCTATTGGTCTATCTTCTCCCATCCTTTTTAGAATGGATCCTTACTAATTACTCTAAATGAAACACAAAACCAAAGTAAACAGAGAATACTAGGACAGTAACATTTTCTACATATTATGAGCCTATTTTTGTATGTTTTTCTGCAATTAAAATTCAAAATTAGGAAGAATAAAAGGATAAATGTGCAGTGAGATTGAATCAGTAATACATAATCTGCCCAACAACAACAACAGAAAAGCCCAGGACCGCATGAATTTACAGCCAGTTTCCACTGACGTTGGAAAGAAGAATTGGTACCAATCCTACTAACACTATGACCTAGGATTGAAAAGGAAGGAATCCTCCCTAACTCATTCTATGAAGCCACCCAAATGCCAAAGGAGGAAACAACATGACAAAAAATTCAATTACAGAACAATATTCCTGATGAACAATAAAAATTCCCAACAACATACTAGCAAACCAAATTTAACAACACACCGAAAAAATAATTCACCATGATCATGGGGTTTCATCCCAGGGAGGCAGGAATGGTTCAAGATATGCAAATCAATAAATATGACTCATCACACAAAAATAATTAAAAACAAGAACCATATGATCATCTCAATAGATGCAGAAAAAGAAGCCAATGAAATTCAGCATTTTTAAAACCTTCAACCAATTAATCATAAAAAGAACATACCTCAAAATAATAAAAACCATATATATATAAAACCAAGCCAGCATCATACTAAAAGGGGAAATGGTGAAAGCTTCCCCCCTGAGAATTGAAACAAGATAAGGGTGTCTACTTTCAACACTTCTGTTCAGCATAGCACTGGATGTTCAACCTACAGCAATCAGGAAAGACAAAGAAAGAAAGGACATCCAAATTGGAAAAAAAGGAAGTCAAACTGTCTCTGTTTGCTGATGATATGATCTTATATTTAGACAGCCCTAAAAACTCCCCCAAATACTCCTCAATTTGATAAATGAATTGAGTAGTCTCAGGTTACAAAATCAATGTACACAATCAGTAGCAACACACCAATAACAACCAAGCTGAGAATCAGATCAAAACTCAATCTTTTTTACAATAGCTCCAAAAAATAAAATACTTAGGAGTACACTTAACCAAGGCGGTGAAAGATCTCTTAAGGAGAACTTAAGAAAACTGCTGAAAGAAATTATAAATGACATCAACAAATGGAAACATATCCCAAGTTCATGAATTAGAAAAACAAATGTCATGAAAATGTCCATTCTCCTGAATGCAATTTACGGATTCAATGAAATTTCTATAAAAATATCAACATCATTCTTAATAGAATTAGAAAGAATAACAACCCTAAAACTGTTTTGGAACCAAAAAGGAGCCCAAATAGCCAAAGCATTCTTAAGCAAAAAGAATAAATATGGGGGCATCACATTACTCAACTTCAAATTATACTACAAGGCTATAGTGCCAAAACAAGCTTGTACTGACATAAAAGCAGATACATAGACCAATGCAACAGAATAGTAAACTCAGAAATAAAACCAAATAATTGCAACCACCTTATCTTCGAGAAAACATACAAAACATAAACATACAAATATAAACTGCGGAAAAGTCAATAAATGAGGCTGGAAAAATTGGATACTCACATGTGGAAGAATGAAACTAGATTCCTATCTCTCACCATATACAAAAATTAATGAAAGATATATGAAATATTTAAATCTAAGAACTAAAACCATAAAAATTCTGTAAGAAAACCTAGGAAAAACTGTTCTGAATGTTGACCTAGGCAAGGAATGTATGACAAAGATCCTCAAAGCAAATGCAATCAAACCAAAAATAAATAAATGAGACTCATTTAAACTGAAAAGCTTCTGCAGAGCCAAAGAAATAATCATGAGACTAAATAGAAAACCTACAGAATGGGAGAAAATATTTGCAAACTACATGTCCAACAAAAGACTATTATCGAGAATCTACCTCAAACAAATCAGCAAGAAAAAAAAAATCCCACTAAAAAGTGAGCAAATAACATGAATAAACATTTCAAAAATATGTACAAACAGCCAAACAATATGAAAAATGCCTAGTCCCTAATTATCAGTGAAATGAAAATTAAAATCACAATGAAATGCCATCAAACACCACTCAGAATGGCTATGATTAAACAGTCAAAGAAATAACAGACACTGGTGAGGTTGTGGAGTAAAGGGAATGCTTGTAACTGCTGGTAATATGATTTGGCTGTGTTCCCACCCAAATCTCATCTTGAATTGTAGTTCTCATAATCCCCAAGTGTCCTAGGAGGGACCAGGTGGAGATAATTGAATCATGGGAGACATTTCCCCATCCTGTTCCCGTGAGAGTGAGTTAGTTCTCATGAGATCTGATGGTTTTATAAGCGGCTTCTCCCTTTGCTGGGCATTCAGTCTCTCTCCTGCTGCCACGTGAAGGATGTATTTGCTCTCCATTCTGCTATGATTGCTAACTTTCCTGAGGCCTCCCCAGCCGTGTGGAACCGTGAGTCATTTAAACTTCTTTCCTTCATAAATTACCCCATTTCAAGTATTTCCTCATAGTAGTGTGAGAACAGACTAATACAGCTGGTGTGAATGTAAATTAGTAAAGCCTTTTTTGAAAATAGTATGGAGATTTCCCGAGGAACCAAAAGTAGATCTACCATGCTTTAGCAATCTCACTACAGGGTATCCACCCAAAGGACAATAAACCATTATATCAAAAATACACCTATGTGTGCATGTTTATTGCGCACAATTTACAATTGAAAAGATATGGAATCAACCTAAGTTTCCATCAATAAATGACTAGATAAAAAAGTGGGATATATATGTGTATATATATAATATATGTGAAATATATTATATATGACACATGTAATGGAATACCACTAAGCCATAAAAAAGAATAATATAATGTATTTTACAGCAACTTAGAAGGCACTAGAGCTATCATTCTAAGTGAAGTGACTCAGGAATAGAAAACTAAATACCACATGTTCTCACTTATAAGTGGGAGCTAAGCTAAGGTACACAAAATCAGACAGAGTGGTATAATGGGCATTGAAGACTCAGAAGGAGGAAGGATTGAAGGTGGGTAAGGATAAAATCTATCTACTGGGGTACAGTGGACACTCCTTGAATGATAGGTCCAATAAAATTCCAGAATTCACCACTCTACAATTCATCACTGTAACCAAAACCCATTTGTACTCCTAAAGTTGTTGGAATTAAAAAAAAAAAAAAAAAAAAACAAATAAACAAAGGTAAATGGCACATTCTCAATTTCTTCTTGTATGAAGCTGACATTCTAGTTGGGGACTGGAATTAAACAATTAATTGTACATATAATTTATGTATAATTACCTGTACATAAATAGGTAAGTTCGAAGAGGAAAAAACCAAGTCTTCTCTGAGAATTCATAACATTGGTCTTGAGGAGGGTTGGAAAAGATTTCTCTGAGAAAATAGTTATGTTTCAGCTGCACTTTGCATGTACAGTAGAGATGAGGTGCACAAAGTGGAAGGAAAGATTTGCATCTTTAAGAGGCTGCAACTCATGCAAAATCCTGAAATGCAAAGGTTCACAGTCATTTAAAAAACAAAAGCAGCCAGGCACTCACAGCTGTATTCCCAGCACCTTAAGAGGCTAAGGCAGGTGGATCACCAGAGGTCAGAAGTTCGAGACCAACCTGGCCAAGATGGTGAAACCTTGTCTCTAGCAAAAATACAAAAGTTAGCTGGGTGTGGTTGTGCACACCTGCAATCCCAGCTACTGGGGAAGCTGAGGCAGGAGAATCACTTGAAGCTGGGAGACGGAGGTTATAGTGAACTTTGATTGTGCCACTACACTCCAGCCTGGGTGACAGAGTAATGTTTCATCTCAAAAATACAATGAAAATTAAAAAATGTAAAAAAGGGAAAAGCCTGATTCCTGGAGCAGAGTGAGAAAGATGAGAAGCAAGATGATTATGAGAAATATTTGAAAATATAGGTGAAAGCCAGACTATGCAAGACCTTATAGACCATGTTAGGAATTGTAGTATTTATTTCAAGAGCAATGCAAGGGAGTTATTGATAAATTTGTATTTTAAAAGTTAACTCTTACTGCAAGGAGGAGAATGGATGAGAGTAAGAACAACTGTTGAGGTAAGATCTTTATAGTCAGAAATATGATCATTCTGATGTCAGAAACAGTCCAACTTTTATTATGTAAGGTCTCTCAGTGTAAGCACTTTTATCTTCAAAAGTGACCACATTTGAACAGTTAATTTCAATAATCAACATAGGAAGATTGTCTGAAATTAGTAATGGAAGATAGCATCAAGTGGATGAATTGGAGACAAGTTTAGAAGATGAATGTCAGAATTTGACTGAAATACAGGAGAGAGAACAAAGGGCAAGTCAGTAATGATGTCTAAAATTCTAGTTTGCACAACTTGTAGAAGATGGCTCTGCTCATCAAAAAACATGGAAGGAGATTAGGGCTTTGATACTAGCAGTGACAGGAACCGAGAGGAGCACTAAAAATGAATTCATCTTTAGACGTGTTAAATTTGAATTGTTAGTCAGATATCCTGTTGGAAATATCAAGCAGACAGATAGATGGGCCTAGGACTCCAATAATAGTTCTGAACTGGTCTTCTATGTGATAATTGAAAATAAATTATAGATGATGTCCCTTTAGGGGAGGTTACTAGCTAAGAACAAGACCAAGAACTGGTAGTAAAACAGAAAACACTGGGGGAAAGGAGGATGTACCCTCAAAAGATACACCCCCCAAAAAGAGATGAAAAATAGAGAAAGGGATAATCCACAATTTTATGGAAAAGATTATTGCAAGAGAAAATACTAAAAAGTAGCATCTAATTTTTCTAAGATATTAGTTACATACTATGAGTACCAGTAGGCATAGCTATCTGGATAAAGCCTAGAGAAACCTTTGATAATTTTACACATGAAGGAAATATGCATTAAATAAGAGGATAAATAAATTTCATGAAGCCATCATACATTTAATTCTCTTTAAATATTTCTTTCTGAGTTCAGTCTTCTATCGTTTCATATTGTCTATTTCTTTGCTACTTTTGCTGTGATTTTTCCTCTTAGTTCAGAATGTATTATCCTATGTAATGTTTTCAGCCCTTTCAATAATACAATATAATCTTCAACTGATTTTGTTGTCATGTTATTAGCATTGCCAGTCTCCAACTGTGAGTAACCACACAGACTGCTTTCCCTGAATTGCTGAGTGCTTTACAAAATCATGCTAGTACAATAGTCCATTCACCAAATATTTAATTTGCCTTGCATTTATTATATGCCAGGCATTATGTTACACAATGGATACTCTAAAATGTGAGCAGATGAGCAAAAGGAACTTTATTCCAAGAATGACTGCATTAGGCTTCATATTCATGAGCTTGATAGATACTTGACTATTTTGTAGACTAAAACTTCTAACTCCTGAACTAACTAAAAATTGTATGACTACCTAAAAACAAGTAGTTGCTTTATCAATAAAATGTGTAATTAGCATAAGCTAAAGGATGTTTGAAAAATTTACTTATTTTGCATTATTTGCTGACATTTGAGGCGATAACTTTGAAACATTACTCACACAAAAAGAAATCAGCAATGCCCTATGAAAATTCAGAAAACAATTTATACTAGTAGTTAAATAATACATTATATAAAAAGTTTAAAAATTAAAAGTAAATTGCTAATGATTATAAATCAATAATAAAATAATAAGTAGTGTAAACATCATTGCAGGGGGGGAGAAAGACCATTAGTAAAATTGGCAGTACATACAGAAATATGCAGCTTCATTACAAATTTTCTTTTACCCAATGCTAATAAATTTAATCAAACCAAACAAAAAAAGAGGAGAAAAAACAGTTAAAATATCCTACTATAATCTTTAAAACACATTTACCAAGATCAACTTCTATTTCTTGCACTATGATTAAATATCTTTAAAATAACTGATTAAATGCACTTAAACATTATTGATACAGTGTTTTTGTTAATATTCTATAACATGCATAGTGGAGTTCACAAAAAAGCAAAGAAAATAAGCAATAAACAAGAGCAATAAAAAAACTGATAATTGAAAAAGAAATGGTAAGTTATTGCTGAAGCTATGAAGGTATTGTGTAATTAAACAAGAGGCATGGGATATAATGACCATATTAGGGAAAGTAGAGTCTTGGACTCATGCCAGGTCCTGGGACTAACCTCCAGTGAAAGTTTATAGAAGAAAGAACACATTAGTTAGCAGACTACTACAAAAAGAAAAAACTGAAAACAAGGCAAACTTGAATTCCAATACAAACATATTCTACAGAACATCTCCTCAATTACTCTTTTTATTTTAAAGAAAGATCTCTTGGTTTTTGATATCCAAATATTTTATGGAGTAGATCTGTCATTATAAAGTTTTTCAGGAAATATTTACAGGAAAAAATATATGCATATTTACAAAGCTCACTGAATTATAAATGAACATGCAGAGATTATCTCAATTTATACATCAAATGTAATTTGCAGAGTTTAAGAAGCAAATAATGATGTTTAGAAAAACATTGTAAGCATCAACAAAGCTAATGCATATAAAATGTATTAGGAGGCACTAAGGGAAATCATACTATACACAAGGGATCTTTTTATTTAGCAACCATATGTATTTTTGCTAATCCAGGAGAAACTGTTTAAAATATTTGTATCCTAACATGATAGTTTATTTCTTACATACAGACGGGTAACTCTTAGTTGTATTACTCAGAAATCTCTTAGGGGGTCTTTCTGTGACATGTCAAATATATTATTATTCTTTTTAAAAAAATGCAAAATCATACAACCACATAGGTAAATGTCAAAAACATTAAACTGAGTGAAATGTCTTACACAAGATTTCATAATACATAATTTCAAGTTACTGAAATCCAGAGCAAGCAAAAGTAATAGTTGTTTCTGACAAAGGAAAGAATAGTGGTTGCCTATCAGCATTTGGAGGTAGAGATTGACAAAAAGGGTGATGGTAATGATCTCCATTTTGATAGAACTTTTGGTTTCAAGCGTATGCATTTTCTTTCTCTTTTTTTTTCCTGCATAATTCTTGTTTATTCTTAGCTGTATTTTTCTGATATTTTATTATGAAAACATACACAGATACAGAAAAATTGAAAGAATTTTATTGTACAGCATCCCTATACCACTACTTAGATTCTACCATAAACATTTTTATTTTATTTTATTATTATTATACTTTAAGTACTAGGGTACATGTGCATAATGTGCAGGTTTGTTACATATGTATACTTGTGCCATGTTGGTGTGCTGCACGCATCAAATCGTCAGCACCCATCAACTCGTCATTTACATCAGGTATAACTCCCAATGCAATCCCTCCCCCATCCCCCCTCCCCATGATAGGCCCCGGTGTGTGATGTTCCCCTTCCTGAGTCCAAGTGATCTCATTGTTCAGTTCCCACCTATGAATGAGAACATGCGGTGTTTGGTTTTCTGTTCTTGTGATAGTTTGCTAAGAATGATGATTTCCAGCTGCATCTGTATCCCTACAAAGGACACAAACTCATCCCTTTTTATGGCTGCATAGTATTCCATGGTGTATATGTGCCACATTTTCTTAATCCAGTCTGTCACAGATGGACATTTGGGTTGATTCCAAGTCTTTGCTATTGTGAATAGTGCTGCAATAAACATACATGTGCATGTGTCTTTATAGCAGCATGATTTATAATCCTTTAGGCATATACCCAGTAATGGGATGGCTGGGTCATATAGTACATCTAGTTCTAGATCCTTGAGGAATCGCCATACTGTTTTCCATAATGGTTGAACTAGTTTACAATCCCATCAACAGTGTAAAAGTGTTCCTATTTCTCCACATCCTCTCCAGCACCTGTTGTTTCCTGACTTTTTAATGATTGCCATTCTAACTGGTATGAAATGGTATCTCACTGTGGTTTTGACTTGCATTTCTCTGATGGCCAGTGATGATGAGCATTTTTTCATGTGTCTGTTGGCTGTGTGAATGTCTTCTTTGGAGAAATGTCTGTTCGTATCCTTTGCCCAATTTTTGATAGGGTCTTTTGTTTTTTTCTTGTAAATTTGTTTGAGTTCTTTGTAGGATCTGGATATTAGCCCTTTGTCAGATGAGTAGATTGCAAAAATTTTCTCCCATTCTGTAGGTTGCCTATTCACTCTGATGGTAGTTTCTTTTGCTGTGCAGAAGCTCTTTCGTTTAATTAGATCTCATTTGTCAATTTTGGCTTTTGCTGCCGTTGCTTTTGGTGTTTTAGACATGAAGTCCTTGCCCATGCCTATGTCCTGAATGGTACTACCTAGGTTTTCTTATAGGGTTTTTATGGTATTAGGTCTAACATTTAAGTCTCTAATCCATCTTGAATTAATTTTCATATAAGGAGTAAGGAAAGCATCCAGTTTCAGCTTTCAACTTATGGCTAGCCAATTTTCCCAGCACCATTTATTAAATAGGGAATCCTTTCCCCATTTCTTGTTTCTCTCAGGTCTGTCAAAGATCAGATGGCTGTAGATGTGTGGTATTATTTCTGAGGACTCTGTTCTGTTCCATGGGTCTATATCGCTGTTTTTGTACCAGTACCATGCCGTTTTGGTTACTCTAGCCTTATAGTATAGTTTGAAGTCAGGTAGTGTGATGCCTCCAGCTTTGTTCTTTTGACTTAGGATTGTCTTGGCAATGCGGGCTCTTTTTTGGCTCCATATGAAATTTAAAGCAGTTTTTTCCAATCCTGTGAAGAAACTCATTGGTAGCTTGATGGGGATGGCATTGAATCTATAATGAACTTGGGCAGTAAACGCTCAATAAATTCGGTATTGATGGAACGTATCTCCAAATAATAAGAGCTATTTATGACAAACCCACAGCCAATATCATACTGAATGGGCAAGAACTGGAAAAATTCCCTTTGAAAACTGGCACAAGACAGGGATGTCCTCTCTCCCCACTCCTATTCAACATAGTGTTGGAAGTTCTGGCTAGGGCAATCAGGCAAGAGAAAGAAATAAAGAGTATTCAATTAGGAAAAGAAGTAGTCAAATTTTTGTAGTCCCTGTTTGCAGGGACTACTGCAAACAGTAGTCCCTGTTTGCAGATGACATGATTGTATATTTACAACACCCCATTATCTCAGCCCAAAATCTCCTTAAGCTGATAAGAAACTTCAGCAAAGTCTCAGGATACAAGATCAATATGCAAAAATCACAAGCATTCTCATACACCAGTAACAGTCAAACAGAGAGCCAAATCATGAATGAACTTACATTCACAATTGCTTCAAAGAGAATGAAATACCTAGGAGTCCAACTTACAAGGGATGTAAAGGACCTCTTCAAGGAGAACTACAAACCACTGCTCAGTGAAATCAAAGAGGACACAAACAAATGGAAGAACATACCATGCTCATGGATAGGAAGAATCAATATCCTGTATGCATTTTCTAAAACGTATTAGTATACTTAGATTGTTGCCTTTATTCTATGTAATTTTTTTTTTTTTTTTTTTTTTTTTTTTTTTGAGACGGAGTCTCGCTCTGCCGCCCAGGCTTGGGTGCAGTGGCCAGATCTCAGCTCACTGCAAGCTCCGCCTCCTAGGTTTACGCTATTCTCCTGCCTCAGCCTCCTGAGTAGCTGGGACTACAGGCGCCCGCCAAATCACCCGGCTAGTTTTTTGTATTTTTTAGTAGAGACGGGGTTTCACCGTGTTAGCCAGGATGGTCTCGATCTCCTGACCTCGTGATCCGCCCGTCTCGGCCTCCCAAAGTGCTGGGATTACAGGCTTGAGCCACCGCGCCCGGCCTATTCTATGTAAATTTGACCTTAAAAAGAACATTTAAAGATATCCAACTCTAGTTAACTCTAGCATGCAAAAATGTTTTTGAATGAAAATAATGTCTGCACCTTTGAAATTAAATAAAAATTGATGGGTGGATGCATAGATAGATAATAAAGCAAATATAGTAAAATGTTAATTGTTAAATCATAGTTATAGAATGTGAGTGTGCAGGATTCATTTCTTTTAAATTTTCTGTACATATGAAAATGTCTGTAAAATGCTGAAAAAGTTAATAAGGAGTAAGAATTAAATCCATGATAAATCTTTTCATGCAGAAAGTCTGATTTAATGAACTGGATTTTTATATAAAGTGGAGATATCTGTATATTCTCCCTGTGTTGCCTTGAAAATCCAAAGCTTAAAAATTAATTTAAATTAGGCCTGAGTAAGTATGGGGCATAAGTAGCCTAATAGAAATAAACTCATATACTTACTTTATAGTTGTACTCTAAATCACAATTGAATTTTTGACGAAATGTGTGGAATGCAGAAATGAGAGTGAGAGGGAGAAAGGGAATATAAATCAGATAGGAGAGTCAGAAGAAACAACTAACAGGAGAGGATATCCCCACCAACCTCACCTCCTATAGTGGAATTTTTATCTATGGAATGTAAAATTTGTCATGTTCCTCCAGCTAAGTATATTCGGTGGACAAATTATCTCCTCCCAGGAAATAGTATTAGCCTATCTACCAGAAGATCTGGTTCATAAAAAGATTATGTTATGTGTTCTGACTTATTCTCTTTCCTTTGAGGTGGAGTGTGTGTAGAGTAAATGTTGGGCTTGAGAAAAGAGTAGACAGAGATCAAGCCAGTCACTGTATCTCCTTATTCCCCAAGACCACAAAAAAAAAAAAAAATAAAAGATAAAAACAGGGGAATTAAATTCCAAACGAAAAATCTAGAAAAAGAACAAAAAACAAACCAAGACAAAATAGTAAAAGAAAATAATAAAGATAAAAAGCAGAATGTAGTAAGGTTAAGACAGTTAATAAGTAAATTAAAATGCTCAATATTTAAAAGAATCAACAAAATCACTAGGTAAGATAATACATTAAAAAGTAAATAAAACAAAAATAACCAAAATAAGATAAGACAAGTAAAATAATCATTAATTCAGAAAAAAAAACTAAAATATGGTAGACAACTTTTCAGAACTTTATAAAAGTAAATCTTAAAACTATATAAAATGAAAAACTTTTAAGGTAACTAGAGAAAATGGTCAAATCACTTACAAAAGGAACTCTATCAGGCTAACAGTAGGCTCTTCAGCAGAAACTCTAGAAGCCAGAAGAGATTGAAGGCCTATTTTTAGCATTTTTCTTTTCTTTCTTAGAAAAGAAATTCTGATTGTAAATTTCATATCCACCAAACTAAGTTTCATAAGCAAATAAGAAATAAAATAATTTACAGGGAAGTAGTGGCTAAAGAAATTCTTTATCATTAGGCAGTGTACAAGAGTTCCTTAATAGAATTCTAAACATGGAAACGAAAGAACAATATCTGCCACCACAACAGCACAGACAACTACATATCCCACAGGTCCTATAAAGTAAACTACACAAGACTACAAAGCAACCAGCTGACAC
Source organism: Piliocolobus tephrosceles (assembly GCF_002776525.5). Classification (NCBI taxonomy): domain Eukaryota; kingdom Metazoa; phylum Chordata; class Mammalia; order Primates; family Cercopithecidae; genus Piliocolobus; species Piliocolobus tephrosceles. The sequence continues at coordinate 46,653,399 of NC_045455.1, read as the reverse complement.
CACCACCACAGGATCAAAAGCTTATATATCAGTATTAGCCTTGAATATAAATGATCAAAATGACCCACATAAAAGGCACAGAGTGGTTAGTTGGATTTTAAAAAATAATCACATTTCTACTCTCTTCAAGAGACCCATCTCACATGTAATGACACCCACAGTCTCAGAGTAAACTGAGGAGGAAAGATTTATGGCAAAAAAAAAAGGAAAACAAGAAAAAGCAGAAGTCATTATTCTTATATCATATGAAAGAGACTTTAGTAACGGTAAAAACAGGCAAAGAAGAATGTTACATAATGATAAAGATTTCAATTCAACAAGAAGACTTAACTATGCTAAGTATATACACTCCTAACATTGTAGCTCCCAGATGCATATTTGCTTAAAACCCGCTACCATACTTCTAGCACAAATATAAAAAAAAAACTCATGAAATTATTTATTGTGTTGCTATCATTAAAAAATCAAAGTTCAAGAGTATTACATATGATATTGTAGATTTTAAAAAAACAAATACGCTTCTGGTTCCAAAATAGTGGCGTAGAAGCAAACTGGTTCCACTCCCCACAACTGTGGAAAACCAGAGACAAATATATAGCACTGACATTATCCAAGGGATATCCCCCAAGTCAAATATGAGGATGAAACAGCTCCTGGTTAAATTTTTGCATGAATCCCTAAAATATGTACACCTATTATACATCAAAAACATTTAATGAATACATATATATGTGTGTGTGTGTCTGTGTGCGCGCGTGTGCATGCATATGCATATGATGTGCATTTGCATTTGCTTACTTAATAAGGGAAATATAAACTGATACTAATGAAATGGCTTTCTATAGGGGACCATGGGAACAATTTGGAAAAACAGAGTTAGAAATAAGACTTTTGTATGTATGCTTTTACATAACCATGAATTAAGGCTAAGAAAAAAAAGGACATGCTAAAGTTTGATACCAACAGGCACAATAGATTTTTACTGTGTTTTAACATCATAACCACAAATAAAAAATAACGAACAGCAGTATTTATTGAACTCAGAACTGAACAATTTTTTAGTTACATTCTGAGAACAAAATGAACTATACTTAATATTTTCAGCATACAGTGGCAACATTTTATATACATTAATTTCCTTAATACTCACAACCTCTCTAGAATATACACAGTTTCTACTCTACCAGTTTCATTATGTAGGCAACCAACGCTTAAGATAGCTAATATATTTGCTGCCAATGAAATGCTGTATTACATGTCTCCAGAACCTTCACCATTCACATCTACATTATCCTGATGAGAAAAATAACAACCAATTGCACATGTAACTAAGTAGAATAAAGTCAGTTTTCTTCAATAAATTCTGGATCACTTTATGGCCTTTCTCATTTGTTATTTTCCATAAAATAATATTCCACTAATTGTTTGAATTGTTTTACATATCACAATCACTAATAGATCAGATGTACACATAAAAAGAATGATGGCTCAGTCTGGCTAACATAGCAAAATGCATCTCTACTAAAAATATAAAAATTAGCCCAGAGTGGTGGTGCGTGCCTGTAATTCCTGCTACTTGGGAGGCTGAGGCACTAGAATTGCTTGAACCCAGGACACAGAGGTGCAGATCATGTCACTGCATTCTAGCCTGGGTAACAGAGCGGGACCCTGTCTCTAAAGAAAAAGAATGAGGGTTCAAAGATATCAATAACAAAATGAAAATAAGTGGCAGACACAAAGAACTAACGTATTTTTATAGGGACAGATGTTTGATTCTGCATTGTATTATGTTCTAACATTTAATAAAATTTTGGATTTGTATAGTCTCTATTAAATTATAATCATAGGCACTGGAGTAACTGATAACAATTAATTTATGTTGCCATCATTTTCAGATATATAAAATTAAAGTGCTACTCTTAATTTTTCCTGAAAATCAAACTATCTTGGTATATTCGGATCAGAAAGTCTTACAAAACTGGTTACAAAGGAACTTTCTTAAATCTACACAGTCTCAATATAAGTGATTGTGTCACAAAACTTACTAAAACTATAAAATGGAGTTGAATGAAAGGTAAAAAATCTCTATAAAAGTCAAATCTTTAAAATTAAAGATCATCCAACTATGACCAATCATAGCTTTGGGAATTTAAGTTTCCATTATATTGCATTACATATTTATTTTTAGATTCCACACTGCTTCACTTATAATGATGAATATTATTCTTGTTATTGTATATTTAACTGAGTTAACAATTAACACGGATGTTATCAAGCTTAACATACATATTTTGAGAAGAAAATATTAGGAGTATATTTTTCTTATTCTCATTTCTGGGTATTCATCACAGATATACTTTTTTTAAGAGCATGATTTTCAATGGCAATTATGTGAACACTGTGAGGACACACATCAATGTTTGTGATTTTTCTGATTTGAGAAAAGCTGTTAGAGTCTTAAATAAAACAACTTTTTATGACCTGCTGTCTACTCCCTAAGGCAACCTAAAAGGATGTAAGGAACACATTATAATGGATCTTTTATGATTATTCTGCCCATTACACAGTGAATGTTTAGCATTTCTCCAAAGCAAATGCTTGCAGTTAGAATCCTGATGAGTTAAATATCCTTCATTACCATGAGCACTTACATGTTTCCCTTTATGTACAACTTCAAGGTAACCAAACTACTGAAGTTATATTTATGAGGAAAAAAAAAGTAAACATTTTGCATAAAAAAGATAAATAAGAAGATTCATACAGCTGCTGTTTCACAATTTTGGAAAAGTTACTTCATGCCAAGGTCACTGCATACGAAATTATTGGCATCTTTACTGAAACCCAACACTTCTTGCACAGAAAAGCAGTAAATCCATCTAAGAGAGTGATTGGGAAGCTAAAGCTGGGATACAACATCTGTCAAGCAGTTTATGCATCTGGCCTACAGAAGAGGTTCCTTCTTTTCAAAAAAGGCAGCTTTACCAGACTGTATGTGGAAATAAAGATAGGCCCTTACAACGTATCTTTAAATAGATGGCAAATAATTGAAAGTAAAGTTGTATTTTTATCTTTTTTTTTTTTCCTGCCACATACTAAAATCTATTTAAAGGGAAGTTTCATCATTAACTGAACAAAATTCTACCCAGAAATTATTGGTTGTCGGTGAATGCTGCACCAATGTAATTTCGGAAGTGAGTCTATCTTAAACTTGAAACTGTAAGTAGTTCTGACTTATGCTCATGAGGAATTTAAAGGGCTTATTCATCCAATATGGTAGGCAAGTAAGATACAAAAAGAATTAAATTTGTACAGATCATAAAAGCAGAAAACAAAAGATTACAGGAAAACAATTCTCTACTTAGGGAAATTGGGGAAAGATTATATTAAATGTAATATTGAGGTTTAAAAAATCAAGGCAATCAGTATGAAGTAGGGAAGGTTTACAAATTAAGGGTAATACATTATTAATGGAGAATCTTGATTTATTATAAATTCAATATGTCACATAAGTTTCATGTCTTAATTATGTCTACAAATAAAATATATTAAAGAACAAAAGAAAAAGGAAATTCATTTTCCGGTGGTGGTAATATACTGTACTCAATACCCCTTAAGTGAAGCACTGATCAACTATTGGATCTTTAGCAAATTGTTAAAAAGTCTAAAACTGGAAGACTAAGCAGTAAGGCTAAAATGTCTATTTAACATAGAATAGAGATAACATAATGATGCATTGCTTCCATCTTCAATATGTGACAAGCATTAAATCATACATTCCACAATATGACACAAAAGAGTCTCATCTATTTTTCTTATTTTAGAGTCATATACCTAGCCTTGGGTGCTAGATGGCAATTTAGTAGAAGCAGGGGGCAGAATCATAAGAAGGAATGACTGGGGACAAGTGAAAACACATATTTTAAGAATGACGGGATCATTCATAATGGTAAAAGTTCCTGAGAGTTTAGCAGGCTTTAAAAAATAATTAAAATTCTTAAAAGAAGACACCACTGATAACCTTCGGGAGAGAACAAATGGAAGTAACATTATGAAAGTAACAATGATATACATGGTTTTACAGTAAATTAAATAAATGTTGAGAATAATCCATTTTCTGGAGTAGAAGGCAAAATTTGCAATTATAATTCATAAGGGGTAGCAAAAGCATTTTTTTTAGATAAAATTGGAAAAAAGTTATGTAGATTATATAGAAAATTTAATTATATTTTATATTTATACCTAAAATTAATATATATATAATTTCTATATGATATTTTCTGTATAAATATATGTAAAATACATATTTTTGTTTACACTTTTTGTTCTTGTTCCATTTCAGTCTTCTCTCTTTTTCTCTCTTCACATACACACATACACACACACAGGATACACAGAGTTTTTTTGTTACATAGAAAAGTAAATTTTAGGCATCAGGTTACTGAAATACACCATGTTTAAATATGTCAATATGCATTCCTTAAGACAAAGAACATTCCTCTACATAAACTCAAAAATGGTAATGGCATCCAAGAAGTGCAGTATGTACACAATCATACCATGTAATATGTATTACATTTTCACATATTCCCAAGTATCTCACTTACATTTTTTAAATGTCTGATTAAAATCATAGCAATGTGAAGTTACTGTTTCCATAGAGAGAATCATCCCATATATAAAATGAAGTTAAATAATTTATGAATGGAAATGTTTGTAAACCAATTTTTTATATTCAATAAATTTCAAACTATTTTGTCTACACTACCCATTTTGATTTTGTGTCTTAAACTCAAGCTTTATATGAATAAAGTTGTGTTATAAATGTTTATTTAAATTATTTGTCACAATTAAAAGGGGAATAAGGCATGATGAGATTAAGTGAGGAAAATTATGGTATTTATTAGTAAAATAAAAGGATCTATAACCAGAAATATCATTTGACCCAGCAACCTCATTACTTGGTATATACCCAGAGGATTATAAATCATTCTGCTTTAAAGACACATGCACACATATGTTTACAATAGCAAAGACTTGGAACCAACTCAAAACCATCATTCTCAGTAAACTAACACAAGAACAGAAAACCAAATACTGCATGTTCTCACTCGTAAGTGGGAATTGAACAATGAGAACAAATGGACACAGGGAGGGGAACATCACACACCAGGGCCTATTGGGGTGGGAGACTAGGGAAAAGATAGCATTAGGAGAAATACCTAATGTAAATGATGGGTTGATGGGTGCAGCAAACCACCATGGCATGTGTATACCTAGGTAACAAACCTGCATGTTCTGCACATGTATCCCAGAACTTACAATATAATAAAAGAAAAAAAATAAAAATTAAAAAAATGGTGAATACGAATGAGACAGGAGAATTTCCCTGACCCCTTCACAGGGAACCCTTGTGAAGGGAGTGGCTCATTTACTTGGCTGCCATGCACTCAAATCCTTTACAGGAAGGGGATCACACAGGTGAGACAGGGAGGGCACTTTTTTTTGAGGAGGGCTCCAGCCCTACAGCAGTGTCCATTGGTATTATAGTGCTCTTTTAGCTTTGCCATTATGGATGGCTAAGTGGTAACCAGCTCAGTGGGTCTCAGGGTGACAGCCTTTTACAATCCCCCTCTTTGTACCCAGGTCCTTATCCGGCGTCCAGGAAGAATCAAGTCACACTGACTGGAAGGACGGTGAAGGAGGGCATTTTATTATGTGATGGAGGTGGCTCTCAGGGGTTGGATGGGGAGCTGGAAAGGGGATGGGGTGGGAGGAAGATCTTCATCTGGAGTTTGGCCATCCCATTTCCTATCTCTTCTCTGACCGTACCCAGCCGAACTCCTCTCAACATTCAGATGTTCCTTTTCTTCTCTCCTCCTCTGTCATGTTGCTCTGCCACTCTTCTGCTCTTCTAATCATAGAGTCTGGGGTTGGGGTTTTGATGGGTACAGGATGAGGGTGTGGCAAGCCAGAGTGGTTTTGGAAAAAGCAATATTTGGGCGTGAAAACAGAAATACCTGTTTCCATTAGGGCTGCTTGTTTCCAGGTTTGGGAGTGGAACCTTTGCTGGGGGTCCACTCTCTTCTACCCAGTATTTTCCTGCCTCCTGTCTGTATCACTAATCCATTGCCAGGCATAATCAAATTTGTCCCAAATACATTTTTGTACTTCATAATATTACAAGAATTTTATTTAAGCAGGCCTCTATGTTCCAAAATACACTTATGAAAAGGTATTACCAAAAGTATACTAGTCCAGGTTAAGCAAATAATTAAAATAAGGATTGAAATATATCATTCTTGCTTTATTTGTATATTGGGCATAAGAAAACAATGAAGAGCGTTGACTTTACTTTGGACGTTTTCTACTGCTGATATTTAAAATGCCATCATAATAAAATCACAGAAAAGGTTTCTTGAAAAGGTTTCTCTTTTTACAAAGCATGAGTGATTTGCTAATAGTTCCAACTCAAAGATTCACACCTGTTCGTATTTTACAGAGCTAACCAATGATTAATCAAAAATTTAACAGTTGTCATACTAATGAATGGAATGGAGAAGTAGACCAATGCATATGAAATATAAGAAGAAAGTATTCTGCCATATATGTTACTGGTAACATGTAAAAAAATACAGAAAGACACTTCTACTTTGACCTTACCATCTGACTTTATATATAAAGTCATATTTATCTAAAAAAAATCAATTTGAAAATAATGTTTTCTAGGACAACTATCATATTCAAGTTGGCTATTATAAAGTAATAAGTGATTATAATAGAAAAGTTTGGAGGTACAATTAAACATGAAGATAAAAAATAAGATGCAACACAAGCCAAATAAATAGAAACAACATTCTATTATTTTACATATTCTTAAATAAAGCTAAAATATTACTCTTCATATAAATTAGCCTTTTCTTTTAAATGTAATGTTTCCCGTTTTGGTTAAAAATGTCATAACATTTATGTTGAATTTAATATTTAATATAATGGTTTTGAAGAAATTTTTATTTTTATTTTATTTTATTTTTTTTTTTTTTGAGACGGAGTCTCGCTCTGTTGCCCAGGCTGGAGTACAGTGGCCGGCTCTCAGCTCACTGCAAGCTCCGCCTCCCGGGTTTACGCCATTCTCCAGCCTCAGCCTCCGGAGTAGCTGGGACTACAGGCGCCCGCCACCTCGCCCAGCTCGTTTTTTGTATTTTTTTAGTAGAGACGGGGTTTCACCGTGTTAGCCAGGATGGTCTCGATCTCCTGACCTCGTGATCCGCCCGTCTCGGCCTCCCAAAGTGCTGGGATTACAGGCTTGAGCCACCGCGCCCGGCCGAAATTTTTATTTTTTACAGTTTGTTATAGGTTTGTGAACTAATATTTATTTTGTGAACTGGCTGTGTGTAGCTTTTGCATATCTTTCTTTTTGTTATTGAGTCAAAATTGTTATACATAATAGACATTTTTCTTGCCAAGTTGTTACATTAATATGGTTTTTATCCTTTGTGTATTTGTTATGCTTTCTGATATATATTTTTCTTTTTATTAAGTAATTTAGAGCCAAATATGGTAATATTTTCAATATTTTTATTTATTGACATTTCATGTTGATATTTAAAAATCAATATGCAATAAAGTGCAATGTGTCATTATTTGTTGTCTATATAATGCAATAAACCAATATTTTCCAATGTACGGTGCTCAATGTGACAAAAATCACTCATAGGTTAGCAATCTGTTCCATGTACAGGATAGATAAATTGATTAAAATAAAATTGACTGTAAAAATTTCATTGGCATGTTGTCAGGTCACATTTTAAATAACTTGTAAGAAACTATCTTTTGTTAACCATTTTGTATGTCTAAGAATATCCACAATTGTCTGAAAAGATTATTAAAATATTTTCCCTTTCCCAAATAATTAAGTGAAAATGGAATTTTTTCATTTACTTCTACCAAAACAATACATAACAGATTTAAAGGAGAAGCAGATATGAGATTCCAGCTGTTATCTATGAAACAGTGCATTAAATATATTTTTCAAAATGTAAAAAATGTAAATCTTATCAATAACTATTGTTACTTTTGAGAATAATACGATATTCTTCTTAAAATGTAGTGGACTTATTAGTTTTATAAATTAGTAAGACTTTCACATTTTTTAGTTTTAATTTATAATAATGTTAATATTTATAACTCATGGAAATAAAAGCTTCACATGTACACCAGAACCTAAAATACAAATTTAGGAAAAAAAAAAAAAAAAAAAAAAAGAGCATTCTAGTGTTCTTCTGCTTGCCACCTTGTGGTACTACCATTCCAGGCTTCTTTCAACTCTACTTATAACCTAAGATTTTAGAATTGTTTAACCACACAAGTGATGTAAATTTTATGTGATTCTTCTTAATAAAACATAGTTTTGTTTTCATTGTTTACCTTTTAGTTGTTTCAGGTGGAAATGTTTATCGAACTAATAAATGTCTCTACATCCCACAAATTTAGAACATTACTCATTTCTTAGTTTTAAACAATATTAAACATAAGGTATATTAGACCATTTTATTATCTAAAGTTTAGAATAAAATATAAATCTACCCATTATTTTTCACATGGAATCCCATGTACATGTTTTCCTCTTTTGTTAAAAGACTTGAATTGTGAGATATATTTGCGGAAAATTTACATAATATCTCAGTAGAAAGTTGCATTTCTTCAGCCAAAATTAAAGTGTATGCTCTTCTGTTGTGGACATATGGATGCTTTTAGTTTGGGAGTCTCATAAATAATGATATTATGAGCATTCTTATCATTGGCAATATGTATGTTCAGTTTTAAAAGATAATGTTAAACAAAAATGGTAGAATCAGTGTACATTTTCTAATTTTTAATTTTTTTGTAAATTTCATTGGTATATAGTATCCATATGTACTTCTGGGGTACATGAGATATATTGATACAGGCATACAATGTGTAATAATTACATCAGAGTAAATGGGATATGCATCACTTCAAGTATTCATCATTTCTTAGTGTTGTGAACATTCCAATTGTACTCCCTCAGTTATTCTAAAATGTGCAGGAAATTATCGCTGACTGTAATCACTCTGTAGTGCTACCAAATATTAGATATTAGTCATTGTATCTAACTATATTTTTGTATTCTTTAACAATCCCCACTTTCCCTTCCCTCCCCACAACCTTTCCCACCTTCTGATAATCTTCATTCTGTTCTCTTATCTCCAACAGTTCAATTATTTTAATGTTTAGCTCCCACAAACTAAAAATATGAGAACATGCGAAGTTTGTCTTTCTATGTCTGGCTTATTTCACATAACATAAGGCCCTCTAATTCCATCCATATTGTTGCACATGACAGGCACATATTTTTTTATGGCTGACTAGCACTCCACTGTGATTATGTATCAAATTTTCTTTGTCCATTCATCAGTTGATGGACACAGGTTGATTCCAAATCTTAGCTATTGAGTGTGAATAGTGCTGCAATAAATATGGGAGTTCAGATATCTTCAATATACTGATTTCCTTTCTTTTGAGTAGACACCAAGAAGTGGGATTGCTGGATCATATGGTAGTTTTATTTTTAGTTTTTTGAGAAACCTCCACACTATTCTGTATAGTGGCTGTACTAGTTTATATTCTTACCAAGCGTGTGAGGGTTCCGCTCTTCACACCTTCACCAGCATTCATTATTGCCTATTGTTTGGATAAAAGGCATGTAACTAAGGTGAGCTGATATCACATTGCAGTCTTGATTTGCATTTCTTTGATGATCAATGATGTTGAACACTTTTCATATGCTTGTTTGCCATTTTTAATATCTTCTTTTTTGAAATGTCTAATCAGATCTTTTGCCCGTTTTTTAAATTGGATTAGACTTTTTCTAATTGCATCTTTAGAGATCCTTATATATTCTGGTTATTAATCCTGTGTCAGATGAATAGACTGTAAATATCTTCTGCCATTCTGTGAATTGTCTCTTCACTTTGTCAATTGTTTCCTTTGCTGTTCAGAAGCTTTCTAACTTGATGCAGTCCCATGTATTCATTGTTACTTTGGTTGCCTGTGCTTGCGGGGTATTACTCAAGAAATGATTGTCCAGACCAATGTCCTGGAGAGTTTACCCAATGTTTTCTTTCAGTAGTTTCCTAGTTTGAGGTCTTATATTTAAGTCTTCACTCCATTTTGACTTGATTTTAGTATATGGCAAGAGATGGGGTCTAGTTTCATTCTTACATATATGAATATCCAGTTTTCCCAACACCATTTATTGAAGATTGTCCCTTCTCCAATATATAGAACCAATGTACATTTGATATTTTTTTATGAAGTGCTTATTCATTTATTTTGTCTATATTTCAAGTAGCTTTTCTGTTATCATATTATTATTGTTTTACAATATTAATATTTAAACAGACACATCCATAGATCCATACATAGGTACATAGAGACATACACAGATACATATATTGATAAACACATACAAACATATTTTGAAAATTAGTCCTTTCTCAGATATCTTCATTTTTAATGTAATCTTCCATGTGGTCTGTAGACTTCCTTTTTATTTCTTAATCATGACTACTGAGGAATAAACGTCTTCATGTAAATAGCATCAAACATACCATTACTTATTTAATACATTATTTAGGAAGTTATACACACTCTAATGTTGTGAAGATATTCTCCTGTGCATCAGCATCCATTTTTGGACACTTTAGTAGAGAAATAAAAAAATAAGCAACTAAATAATGTATTTAAATTTGGTTTGGTGTTTCCATTATTATAAAATGTACATTTTTTCTGTTTTAAAGTTCCCCAAGTTAGTTTATTACAGTTCATGTCAATAAAAACATTACAGAGGTAAAGAACTGAGCTGTGTTATTAGTGACATTGCTTGCATGTGTCATTAATATGCAAATATTGATGTCATATGCATCTATTTGGCTCTTTGAAATAGTTATTTGCAGTATTATTATCATCTGAAGTAGAATTTTGTATAAATACTTCATTTCTAAACAATCAGTTAAGAAAATTTTGAAAGAACATGACACAGAACTTTCATTTTCTTGAAATGTTTGAGGATAAGTTGCCAATATGTTATTCAATCTCTCCTGAATATTATGCAGTGTATTTTCTGTAAGCATACAATTTTCCTATATGGGAACGATATAATCAAAAAAGGAAATTAATATCAATACCTTGGTAAAATCTAATCCTCAGATCCCACTCATAATCTGCTAATTGTCTTAATAATGTTCATTGTAGTAAAAAGATCCAGTTTAGAATCATGATTCATTTAGCTGTCATGTCTTAATTTTAGTCTTTAATCTAGAAAAACTACTTATTCTTGCTTTGACTTTTATAACCTTGTCACTTATGAACAATGTGAAAGAGTTGTTTCATAGAATGTCCTCAATTTGAGTCATTTCACAATTTAATATGATTGTGCAGAATGCCACTGAAGTGCTATCCTCCTCAGTTTGTACAGTATATAAATTTTCCAATTATTGATGATGTTATTTTGATCCTTTGATGAAGCTGGTACCTAATAGATTTCTCCATTTCAAAATTACTATTTTTCTTTTTATAATAAAATATTTTATGAGTTGGTATTTAAAACTATGTAAATAACTCACTAAAGACTAAGTTTACTAGTTTATTTATATCAGTATATACTCAACATTTTTATTGAAATTGATGGGCAAAATTGGTAAATATCATTATCTGTTTTAATGCTCAAATTTCTCCTGATTTGCTTGGCGTATATTACTTAAGGTTGACATCTGTATCTTTTGATACATCCTTATTATTTTTAAGTAATTTTTTGATTTTTGGTTAAAGTACAATTCATGATTATCATGCATTTTTTCTGCTCCAGGCCAAAAATCAGGCACTTCCCTAAGGATTTCTGGATCTTTTCACTGGAAACTTATATGTAGACATCATGATCAGGCTGCTTGGTGTGCTCATAGAAAGCATTTCTTATAGATCTTCTAGGTATTTGAATCTATCTGTCTATCCATCTATCAACACACACATACACAAGCATATAATATATGTATACACATTATGCAAGTACATAAATATGCGTAATGTATTTATACATTATATGTGTATATAAACACATTATATATACAGATACATGTATATATATCTGCACATAAGACTCTGCACATAAGAGTCTTAGGATATGAAACCATAAACACTTTCTTTCAACCAGTTATGGAGAGAGAGATTTAACTAACCTATTCTTAAATCACAGTACGAAGCCTTGTGATTCTTCACACAACTTTCTTCCATTGCCATTTTTTTTTTTTTGGAAGCATGTGTATGCTTTTTTTTTTTATTTGTAGATGCAAATCAATCATGAGGGGTGTCCTTACCTTGACTGATGTTGTTATAATATTCTGCAACAAATTTTTCAAAAGCAGAGGCACATGTAGTTACACTAGTGCCAGTTAAATATATCAGCTTATTTTCTCCTTATCTTTCCCTATGTGTTGTAGTTTGAAAACATTTTTCTTTAACACATGTAGTTTCTGCCAGGAAAACAGAGACATAACATTTCTCATGAACTTGTGTTTTACAGTCAATCATTGCTGCAATTATCATCAATTATGGATGCAGTTTTTCTTAAAATAAGATTTGTTGGATTTTTCCAATAGTTTTGTTTTTTAGTATTAGAATAATGTATACATAATTCTTAAATTTAAATTTATTTATAAATTTGGGGAAATAATTCACGATAAATGTGTAGGTTTTTGTTTTTTGTTTGTGTGATGTCATAGAGATTGTAAATTTAGATCCAGGAGGTCCTACAAAATTTAGAGCTAAACATTGCCATAGATTCAATCGAGAAAAGACTTTTAAAAAAATCTTTCTCTATTTCTAGAGTGCTTCAAATTTTCTGTGGGAGAAACAAATAAAACATAAAGTATAGAAATAGCAGGGGCAGATTAACAACTATATAAAATATCTCCTGCCACAGAAAAAGAAAATATTCAAAGTTCTGGCAATAAAAAACTTATTTTGTGGCATTTTTTGAAAAAAAAGATAAAATATCTCGGCTATAATAGCTTATAAGTGCAACGTTAGAACTATATTAGTGATGACCCATTCTATATTAGTGGACATCTCTGATATTATATGGCATTAAATACATTCAGAGGAAGCCACTGGACATACTTGTGTAATTTTGAATGAATCTTCAGAAAATTCTAAGAAAATTTAAAAGATAGTTAGAAAAACTTCTAGTATAATTTGTTATTGTACCTTGTTATGTAGACAGAGATTCATTAAAATGATATTTGAGCCCCTTAATACTTTAAAAATGTGTATTATTTTACAATGATATCACAAATCAATCATTATACTTGCATTTCAGTTTAATCTGAGATTAATACACTTTTATTTCATTAATACATTTTTATTTATTTTTAATTAATGGAACTGATAACAAAAACTTTCTGTTCTGATATCATGAGAGTCCAGAGTAAAGATTTACATATAAAATCATTATTCTGTCTGACATAATTTTAAAAAGGAAGCATGACAATTTCTGTCTACAGAATGCTTATTTTACTATTGAGAAACTAAAAGCACTTACTAGCAGGAAGAGAGATAAAAACAAATGATACCATTGGGACATCCTCTGAAGCATTTTTCTTATCTTATTAATGCGTTAACAACTTTTAGAAATACTGATGACCTTTATTTTTAACTTTAGTTTAGCTGAAAATTGCTTGCTTAAATTACTTTATTACGGGAGCATGTGGAAAAGAAAGAGTGACATTAGTAGTCAGCTTATTATGACAGACAACTATGGATGAAGATTTTGTAGCTAAGAATCACTTTATATAATGTGATATTGCAAATAGACTTGTATAGTTTCAATTTTGATTTATGGATGAAGATTTTGTAGCTAAGAATCACTTTATATAATGTGATATTGCAAATAGACTTGTATAGTTTCAATTTTGATTCCTATTAGAAAATAAAAAAGAACCTAAAATTTCAAGAGATAGAATTACCTAAAATTTCAGAAGATATTTAACTATTATTACTTTAAAATGTTTCAAATGAAACTACCATAAACAGTAGGTCTTTGTAGTCTTATTCCACACAACATAAAATTTACCGTATTAGGAAAAGGGTGGAGAAAGGTGGCAGAATAAAGCAATTTAGCATCATTTCCCCAAAGAGAGATCAATTTGAACAACTACACATGCATAAAAATACCTTCACAAGTGCTAAAGAAATTAGATGCGAGATCATGATACCGGGTAGTAATACTAATAAATTAATGGAAAGAAGCAAAAATAACAGCTTGACATTATTCATGTTGCTCCTAACCTAACTTCAGGCAGCACAGAGTGGAGACAGATACTGTCCTCTTGGAGTGAAAAAAGGGAAGTGAATGCAGGACATTGCCTTGGATCCTGATACTGAGCCCACCACAGTAAGACAGAACTAAGCAGGTCCCCGCAGTCCATGGCTCAAAGATAGTACCCATAAACTGAGCCTCTAGACCACCCCAGGGCCAGATAGGAACTCAAAGACCCTGTAAGATAGACTCAGCTTCCAGGCTACATCACCATCAAAAAACTCCAGTGTCCCTGGGTTCTGGAAAAATCTCAGAGACAATCAGTCCTCAGTAACCATAGAAATTGGTGAACCTAGCACCATGGCAGCTTTGGCAGCCACAGGATGCCTGCCAGGTATTTAGACCACTAAATGCAGTGGTCCTGGACTTAGAGTGCTTCTCAGCACTACAAAGGCTGAAGTTGTCACAGGCTTAGGGATCATAACAGCTGGTTCCCAGGCAAAGCCTGTCTGCAAAGACTGGAATAAATCTCCACTCAGATGTGCAGACATTAACACATACGTGCAAGAATTAAGAATAATCAGGGAAAGAAGATTTCGCCAAACAGAAAAACAAGAAGCCAGAGACTGGCCCTGCAGAGATCTAGAAGATGAACGACCTAGTAAAAAAAATTAAAATACCTATTTCAAGAAAGCTCAGCTAACTTCAAGAAAATATAAAGAAATAATTCAGAAATTTATCAGAGAAATGTAACAGAGACTAAATTAATAATAGAAGCCCTATATCCTGCAGAGGAAAAAATACAGTGAACAAAATGAAAAATTAATACAAAATGGCAACAGCAGAATTGATTAAGTGGAAGAAAGAATCTGTGAATTATTTACAGTTAGAGAAAAAAATAAAAATAAATAAAAGGGAATAAAGAAAGCTTACAGGATTTATGAGTACCATCAAAAGAACAAATACACAAGTTATTGGCATTCAAGAGAGAATAGAGAAAGGCAGAATAGAAATAATACTTTAAGAAAATAACAGTATAAAACTTTCCAAACCTGGAGAAAGACATAAATATCCAGATACAGGAAAATCAAAGCTCACCAATCAGATGCACTCCAAACCAAAAGACACCAAGACATGTTTTTTTTTTTTTTTTTTTTTTTGAGACGGAGTCTGGCTCTGTCGCACGGGCTGGAGTGCAGTGGCCGGATCTCAGCTCACTGCAAGCTCCACCTCCCGGGTTCACGCCATTCTCCTGCCTCAGCCTCCCGAGTAGCTGGGACTACAGGTGCCCGCCACCTTCGCTGGGCTAGTTTTTTGTATTTTTTTTAGTAGAGACGGGGTTTCACCATGTTAGCCAGGATGGTCTCGATCTCCTGACCTCGTGATCCGCCCGTCTCGGCCTCCCAAAGTGCTGGGATTATAGGCTTGAGCCACCGCGCCTGGCCACCAAGACATGTTTTAATCAAACTCTCCAAAATCCAAGCCAAAGAGAGAATTTTTTAATTTGCAAGAAAAAACGAAGAACATGGGCTTCCGATAGGCCTGGCAGCAGACTTTTCAACAGAAACCTTACAGACCAGGAAAGAATAGGATGATATATTTAATATACTGAAGAAAAAAGAAAACCTACAAAGCAAAAATTCTGTACAATGCAAAGTCATCCTTCAGAAAAGAGGGAGAGATAAAGAGTTTCTCAGACAAAAGTGGAGAGAGATTATCACCTCCAGATACGTCTTACAAAAAACGATAAAAAGAATTCTTCAACTAGAAAGAAATAGACACTTATGACTAACAATAAAACTTACTGGTAATTAAGTAGAGAATTAAGTTCAGAATATTCTAATACTGTAATGATAGTATGCAGTTCACTTATATCTTTAGTATGAAGCTTAAATCATAAAACTATTAAATAACTACAAAAATTTTCGGTTATATGCAATATAAAAATATGTAAATGGTGATATCAAAAATCCAAAATGTGGGCAGGAGAAGTGGAATTAAAGTAGTGCGTGTGTTCAAAGTAATGTGTTATCAGTTTAAAATAATGTGCTATAACTCTAAGATGTTTTTTGTAAGCCTCTTGGTAACTGCAAAGAAAAACCTAGAATAGATATACTAAAAACAAGAAGTGAGGAAACAAAACATACTATTTGGGAAAATTACTTAACTACAAAATCATACAGTAGAAGAGAAAGGAGAAAGTATCTGCAAAACAAACAAAAAAATAATAAAATAGCAACAGTAAGTTCTTAAGTACCCATGTAAATGGAGCAATTCTTCAATTAAAGACAGCTGACAAATAACAAAACAATACCCAACTATATACTGCCTAAAAGGGATTAACTTCCCTGTAAGGACACACATAGGTTGAAAGTAAAGAGATAAAAAAAAAAAAAAAAAATCCATGCAAATAGAAATTAAAAACAACAAAATGGACAAGCTATACTTATATCAGATTAAATAGAATTTAGGTCAAAAACTATAGAAAGAGACAAACAGAAAAGGTCGTCACATAATGGCAGCACGGTCAGTTCAGCCAGAGGATATAATTATTGTAAATATCTGTGTACCCAATATCAAAGCACCTAAATATATAAGCAAATATTAATGTTACTAAAGTTTGAGATAGACTGTAATACAATAATAACAGAGGACTTAAACACCTCACTTTCAGAAATAACAGATCACTCAGGCAAAAATATTTTTAAAAATCATGAGATTTAAGTATTATTATGAACAATTATATGCCCAACAAATTAGATAAACTAGAGAAAATGGATAAATCCTTGAGCACATATAATATACCAAGATTAAATTATAAAGAAATATAAAATATTAACAGACCAATAAGTAGGAATGAGATTGAATCAGTCATAAAAAGTCTGCTGTAAAAAAAAAAAAAAAAAAAAAAAAAAAAAAAAAAAAAACA
>NC_045455.1:46626177-46636038 GCF_002776525.5 Piliocolobus tephrosceles | reverse complement strand
AAAAAAAAAAAAAAAAAAAAAAAAAAAAAAAAAAAAAGCCTAGGACCTGATGATTGCTTTTGTCATGGTTGTTGATTTGTTTTGTTTTTTGAGACAAGGTCTCACTTGGTCACCCAAGCTGAAATGCATCGGCATAGTCGCGGCTCACTGCAGCTTTGACCTCCCACCTCCCAGGCAGGCTCAAGTGAACCTCCTGCCTCAGCCTCCTAAGTTTAGACAAAAAACAGGGCATTGGACAGTCCCCTGAAAATACAGAACTTTGTACATGTGTTTCACTCTTCTCTTTAAAGGAAAAGCTACTCTTTTTTTCTCTCTCTCTCTCTCTTTTTTCACTTTGGAGGAGCTGTGAGCTGAGCTGTTCCCTTCAACCTGCTGAGTTGTGCCAGCTTGGGAAAAGGTATACACTGTCCACTGCCTATAATATAGATGATACTATCATTTATATGAAATGTATTTTCCTACTTGTTTCAATATGGCTGTTACTGACTTTGGGCTTGCATGGAATACAGTCTTATTTAATTTATGGTTTTTCATAAAGGGCTTTTGGATTCTACACTGTATTGTTTTTAAGTTAGTATCTCTTTTTTTTATTATTATTATACTTTAAGTTCTAGGGTACATGTGCATAACGTGCAGGTTTGTTACATATGTATACATGAGCCATGTTGGTGTGCTGCACCCATCAACTCGTCAGCACCCATCAATTCATCATTTATATCAGGTATAACTCCCCAATGCAATCCCTCCCCCTCCCCCCTCCCCATGATAGGCCCCAGTGTGTGATGTTCCCCTTCCCGAGTCCAAGTGAGCTCATTGTTCAGTTCCCACCTATGAGTGAGAACATGCAGTGTTTGGTTTTCTCTTCTTGTGATAGTTTGCTAAGAATGATGGTTTCCAAAAAAAAAAAAAAAAAAAAAAAAAAAAAAGTTAGTATCTCTGTGGAGGGAACAAAATCTGAGGCTGCCTACTCTGCCATTTTGCTAATATTATCCCCAAGAAAAAGCATTTAAAAAGTATTAAGACATTTAATTTGCCAGAAAGGTTATATGAAAATGTTGTATTTTGATTACTTTAAAATTGAAACCATATTGATTCTTCCTATCCATTAACATGAATTTTTTTTTCCATTTGTTTGTCTAATCTCTGATTTACTTGAGCAGTGGTTTGTAGGTTAACTAGTTGTTTAAATTAGATATTTACAAGTAATTGTGAGCAATTAAAATGTACTTTATGATAGCCATGTTTTCTAACTTGGACTTTAGCTAGTAAATCTTTTTCTATCAAGAAGGTTAAGATTGTATTAAAACTCTTCTATATTCTTAACTTTCATTCAGATGAAATTCAGATTTGACCATAGTAAATAAAATATGTTTATAATATCTATTATAAATAATAGGAAATGTCCCTAAAGTCCAAACAATGCCTCTTGTATGGTTTCTATATTAATCTTTTCACATTAATTTTATGTATTGCTATTAGGGGCATATTCACTACTTTATTTCTATACACCATTGTGTATATCACTTCTTGTTTTACTTTTTCAAAGAGTTCACATATCTTTTATACTTATATTTGTGTTGTTTGTATTAGAATTCACATTGCAATACTTTGCTTAGATATCTTTTTATTTCTGTTAATTTGTGATCTCTTACTTACCTGAAAAACAGTGCTGTCTGCATCCACAAAAAAAAAAAAAAAAAAAAAAAAAAAAAAAAAAAAAATCATTATTTCAAGTAGGAAAAAATTTCTCTAAGGTTCCATCAGAGAGAGCTGTCTTTACAGTGCCTACTGGTTCTTCACTTTCAGATATTTTTCAGTTACAGAAAGAAAGGTCAATACATTTCAACTCATAGTTGAAGTTTGGGAAAACATATATAAATTGAGAAGATTGCTAATATTTGATAGTATGATGAAAATAAAGATACACCAGAAACACTCAAAGCTATTATGGAAAAATTATCCTCTAATTGTCTGTGCTATATCTGACCTCAACTACTCTTTTATGGTTACACACAATGTAGTCATTATCAACCGATGCACACCTCAAATATCATCCTACTCTTGGGTTACCCTCTCTTCTTCACAGATCCTTTTGTAGTACTTTTCCAGATTACTTTTATTCAATCAAGACCTTTGATTTGTCAATTCAACCATTACTTCAGTATCCATCCCCTCCACTTACCTTTTGTTTCTCACTAATGAACTTCAATGTGACCCACTCTTTTGGTCATGTAGTGAAACTTAATCATTATTAAATCTAAGTCTCTGTCTCTTCCACACCATCCTGTTTTTACATGGCATGTCATGGGCAATGAACACAGTCTTTGTGACTAACTACACATTGAATTGATGATCACAATATGAGAACTGCTTACCAATCCTATTATATTTCCTTACTAATTGTATTCTGTGAACTCCATGGATGACTGCTGTGCGAGTTCAGCTTCTGTGTGAAACAGAAAACCAAGACATAATTTGACGTATAAGAGATTTTTGGAGAAAACACTTATGAGGAAAAGTGGGCAGAAACTTGGGGGAGATTAGAGAGTCATCAGGTCAAAGCGGGTCTAACCCCTATGAAAGACAACTGGAAGGAAGAAGACTGGGTGAAGAAATGTCATGTGCAATGCAGCTGTTGAGAAAGTCTTAAGCCAAAATCACCCATCAGATAAATCCCCCATCTTTCCAGAAGAGGGCTATGTTAGTTGAAAACAGCCGAAGTATGTTGTCAGGCATATAAACAAGATGCTAAGTTTTAGAGTGAATCATGCAGGGCCAATTATGCAATGTACACTCAGAGATCTTATGGACACAATTTCAGGGCCACCACAACAGTCCCATGCCTTCCTCTCTTCTTTCAACCAGAAACTCTTACTAACTCTTACTTCCTCTTCAAACACAGCTGACCACCAAAACCCTTTATATTGAGATGAGAGCATTCAGAAGACAATGAACTCATCCTTCCCTCACATAATCTACCAGTCTATCTGAAACATATGCATGTATAATGTGCTCCTTGTATCTAATATGTGTATCATGTGTGTCTTCCCAGAACTGTGAATTGCTTATTTCTACTTGCATTTAAGATCAGCCAGTCCACTTGTGTTGTACATTCAATCTCCTCTGGCCTGCTCTCTCCTTCATTGCTTTCTCTCTACCAGTTCTTATCTATGTTAATACAAACATACTGAGATTGCAACAAAGCTTTTACAAAATAAAATAATAAGTAACAAATGATTCTTGAATATTTTTTCTTCAAGTGGCCTGCCATCTCTAGGCTGTCTTTTATAAGCAGTTTTCCTTCAAAGATATCTAAAGCTGTGTCTTTCCCTTGCTTTTTTTTTTTTTTTGAACCAGCTCTTGTCAGTTTTGTATACCACTTACTGGGACTTTTAAATGTTCTCCAGTGATTTCTATTGTGCCATATTCAGTAAGCACAATTTAGCCTTCATTTCACTTGATCATCCTCCTTGAAATACCTTCTTTTGGCTACAGAGATTTCATTCTCAGTCTCTCTTTTCCTTCTCAGCTTCCTTTACTTTTTTTCTCTTCCACATTCAGATCTTCAATTCCTGAGTGTCCTATGGACAAGAGAGTCCCCACACCTCTCTTAAATCTGTTCTCCTTTCTTACATGATTGCATTCATTCTCACTACTTTATACAATACACATATACTTAGGCTAATGATTACTAATTTATACTTCCTTTCAACTTTATGAGCTCATATTTAAATTTTCCAAATATAAATAAAATATGTAATCTAATTATAACAGAAAATATTTAATAAATATGAAATAATATTTATACTGTGTAGTATATATATACTATTATATATATACTATTATAATAGCACAAAATCATGAAACACTATAAATATCTGAAACCAAAACAGCATTATTGTGTTCCAATGAATGCCTATCCTCAACTACCAGGAGATTATTGAAACTTATCTTCTTGAATTCTGTAAATTTTAATATAATCACTATTCTCCTGAAAGAAAGAAAGGATACATTGATATTAAAATGTATGAACTCCACCTATATAATCTTCTCTCTACAGCCTCTTTATTGCGGGTAACTATTCATGATAAATTGAAGATTTTAGCACCCGGAGGTAAAGTCATGATATTCATTCCGAGGCCTGTCATCATCCTCAGAGATGCTAACTTTCATATAAATTAGCCAGTAAACATGCAGTCTTTTCAGAGTGGTAACTTTCTTATATCCACCTTATCTTACTATGATTCATAGTTGATTTCATCATTACACAAAATTCTTTTCTATTTTTTCTATTACTAGATCTACTTTTACAAATGTGAATAATGTTCATTTCAATTTAATTAAATAACTATCTTTTAGGAGAAAGGTATACTACCTTTAAAGATTCAATATCTTTATGATATCTAACTCTACAGCAAATATAGTTATATGATTTTGTACTAAGTAGACAACAGCATAAGAAAAGTAATTATATAACACATGTGCTTGAAACATCCTCTTATATCAGCATATGTTTTGAATGAACAATGTTGTTTCCAGGAATAATATTTTGGTATAATGATTTGTTTCCAGAAAGCATGAGGTAATACTGTTATTTGAGAATAGTACTCAATGCTATTTAAAGCAAAAATACAGATGCTTCCATGGTAACAGCATACTTTCAATTTTTGGCAGGAGTAAAAATTATGAAGAAAAGTGAGAAAAAACATTGATTTTTTAATTTAGCAATATTGTGTTCCCTTCTTAAATGGAGATACACCTACCAAAATTAGAAGACAATTGAGTTTTGGGAGCAGTTATATTCATTTACTTTGTTATCATTCCATAAGCATATGATATACAAATGAGTAATTTTTGATGAAGTAAATAAACTTTAGTCTTAAATATGCAAAACATTTTTTAAACTCATCAAAATATAGGGTTAGGTTTTATGCAATACAGAACATGTTAACTATTTTTGACCAAATATAGACTTCTGAAAATAATAGTGCAGGACATATATAGCTTTCAGCTACTGCTTACTTAAGCATTCTCACCTGAAAACACCCCTCTCCTCTAGACTCAGTGGCTTTGCACTGTTGACTGTTAGAAATTTATTCTCTGGAATCTTCTTATGAATTGCTTTTCTTGAAACTTAATTTCAAATATGACTTTCCTTGATAGAGTTTCACTGACCACCTAATGTAAATTGTCTGTTATCTATCCAGACATTATAGAAGTTTAACTGTAATTTTAATGTTTGTGTGTTTGTATGTGTATATTTATGTAAATATAATTAGGTCCCTTTGCCACAGTGTGTTTCCATTTTATTTTAATTATTGCCAGTCTCAGAAGACGAATATACATTATTAGTTGCATAAAAAAAAATAAAAACTATTCTCAATTCTTTATTCTCCGAAACTATAGACAGTATGGTAAGAAAGGGTGGCAATAGTAATGTGCACTTGTGTTTACTGTTTCTCAGTGGCAAAGGGACCTTATTAAAATTTTGTGGACACAGCAACTGCAAAGTGAAATATAATTCAGCACTAGGGACTGGAAGTGTTACTATTTGGTAATATGTGGTGCTAATATTTTGTGAATTAGAATTTTTGTAGTTTTAACAAGAGTCGCCGGGCGCGGTGGCTCAAGCCTGTAATCCCAGCACTTTGGGAGGCCGAGATGGGCGGATCACGAGGTCAGGAGATCGAGACCATCCTGGCTAACACGGTGAAACCCCGTCTCTACTAAAAAATACAAAAAACTAGCCGGGCGAGGTGGCGGGCGCCTGTAGTCCCAGCTACTCCGGAGGCTGAGGCAGGAGAATGGCGTAAACCTGGGAGGCGGAGCTTGCAGTGAGCTGAGATCCGGCCACTGCACTCCAGCCCAGGAGACAGAGCCAGACTCCGTCTCAAAAAAAAAAAAAAAAAAAAACAAGAGTCTACTGCCAACACCTTGGTTTATTTTTGAAATATATTTTCAAATGTCTGAGTGGTCAGTTTATTTAACATGGATGCATACAGCAACCCAAGTCACTAAGAGATTGTAAAATATAAGACTAATTATCCACTCCAAAGATGAAATTTAGATCACATTTTATACGTTCCAGATGAGTGGTTGCTTACTTAACATTTGGGTATTTAAGACTCACAGTTAATGCTTAACTACCTAAGCAAAGTTTCAATGCTCCCTCCTAGCCCCGTGAATCCACTGGAAGAAAAAAAGTGGAAAGGAGCCCAGGGTTACAAAAGGGACTATATAGTAATAGGTCTTGTATTAAAATGGAGAAAAAGTCGTTCATACCCAAAGTCATCTATTGTCAAGTACAGGTAAGGACATATATTCTGTTATCTGATCCTGGGAAATGAAATGTGAGTGTAAGTACAGACTGAGTATTGATTAGCCTTAGGAATTTCCTGGAGTAGCCATCAGGCTCCACATCTGCAGGAGTCAACACTGTAATTTCATCATTTATGTGAGTGACCAGGCACCTGAGGACTAAACAACATTATTTCAAAAAAGGTGTCTTGGTGTTCAGGGGATGGGCATACAATCCCTATAGCATATCATTGATGATCAGGGAGATTAGCTGAAGATAGCTAAACAAACAGCTCACCAGTCTTGAAAAGCCATCAGTAAAAACATATCACTGGAGACTTCTGTGGCAGGTCATGACATAGTAAATAATACTAAAACGACCTTCTTTCAGTATATAAGTATGAAAATGAGTCTGGAATCAATGAGAACACTATTTTCAGCATTGTACAACATTTAGGGAGAAAGCAAAATCTTTAGAGCTTCACGCTCAACAAAGTATTCTGTCTGTCAGGGAGCTGGCAGGAGCCTGTTAGCAGAACATGATCATGATGAGCTAAGAAGAGGCAGAGGTCAGAATTCTGTTATTGAAACAATTGAAAGTTGCAGGTCAGTGCATTAGGGAAGACAGAATGTAGGCAGAGATACATATGCATGAGATGAAACAATGTGAAACTCACTACAGATTGACTTAGCAGACAAACCTCAGTAATATTCCATGCTAACACCTCAGACATCCTGCTGAAACACCTAGAATAAGTCAAATTCTAGAGCCATCTTAACAAAGCTTACAACCATACCCTGACCAGATCCACACATGAGAAAAAGTACAAAGCTTAAGTCCCACCACGTTAGAGGAACTTGGAAAGTATCTCAAGCTTTTCATAGATCTGCCCACAAATAGCACTAAGCAAGCTTACACGAGTTTACATTTTCCAACCCACAAGTTAACTGCCTGTGAGGGAGGAAATCACTTCTTTAAGATACCAGAATTGAAATCTCAGCAATGTATAATTCACATATCCAGAGTCAAAAATGTAAAATTATTAACATGAAAAGAAACATGAAAAATGTGACTCATTAAATTTAAAAAAAGCAGTCAATATAGGTAAACCGGATATGCAACCTGTGTTGGATTTAGCAGGCAAAGACCTTAAATAAGTTATTTTAAATTTCTAAAGAAATCTCAATGAGTGAAGAGCAAGGGAGCAAGGGAATCTCAGCAACAGGTGGAAACAACAAAATATATAACAAAGTTGAACTAAAGTGTTCAACAATTGAAATGAAAAAGTACTGGATGGGTTTAAGAGCAGACTGAGATGGCAGAAGAAATTGTTATGAATGTAAAGATTGATGAATGAAAATTATTCTAAACAAAGCACAGTGAAGATAATATTGAAGAAAAATGATTAGAGATGCAGTGACCTGTGGGACATATCAAAGCATCTGGCAATTGCACTCTCTAAAAAAAAATCAAAGGAGTTCGGGGAACAAAAATATTTCTTTAAATGGCAAGTGCTTCCCAACTTTTTAGGAGAAGAACACCAGCTTATAGGTTCAAAAGCTCAGCAACCCACAGGAATAATAATGTTAAAAACTGAATGTATGTTAAATTTTTTGAAGTATACTACTTTTTCATTAAAATAAAGGACAAAAATGATACAACAATTTGAATAGATGCAAAAAAAATTGCTGGACAGTTAATGTGTATTTATGAATAAAGGAAACAAACAATAAAGAAATAAATTACCATTACCATTCCAGAACTACAAAGAATTTCCTCAATATGGTATTGTCTTCTAAATGTTCACCTAACTTCATATTTCAGAATGAAATATTGAATACTTTTCTTTTTTCTTTTTTTGTGTTCTTTTTTTTTATGATCATACTTTAAGTTCTGGGATACATGTACAGAACATGCAGATTTGTTACATAGGTATGTATGTGCCATGGTGGTTTGCTGCACCCATCAACCCATCATCTACATTAGGTATTTCTTCTAAGGCTATCCCTCCCCCAGCCCCCCAGCCCCTGACAGACTCCGGTGTGTGATGTTTCCTTCCCTATGGCCACATGTTCTCATTGTTAAACTCCCACTTATGAGTGACAACATGTGATGTTTGGTTTTCCGTTCCTATTGGTTTGCTAAGAATGGTGGTTTCCATCTTCATCCGTGTCCCTGCAAAGGACATGAACTCATTCTTTTTTATGGCTGCATAGCATTCCATGGTGTATACGTGCCACATTTACTTCTTTTGTGGGGGGAGAGGGAAGGAACGGAGTTTTCTCTTGTTGCCCAGGCTGGAGTGTAATGGTGCAATCTCAGCTCACTGCAACCTCTGCTTCCCGGTTTCAAGTGATTCTCCTGCCTCAGCCTCCCGAGTAGCTAGGATTAGAGGCATGTGCCACCACACTTGGCTAATTTTGTATTTTTAGTAGAGACAGGATTTCTTCATGTTAGTTAGGCTGGTCTCAAACCCCAACCTCGGGTGATCCACCCACCTGGGCCTCCCAAAGTGTTGAAATTACAGGCATGAGCCACCGCACCCAGCCGTGCCACATTTTCTTTTTCCAGTCTATCACTTATGGGCATTTGGGTTGGTTCCAGGTCTTTGCTACTGTGAATAGTGCTGCAATAAATATATGTATGACTGTGTCTTCATAGTAGAATGTTTTATAATCCTTTGGATATATACCCAGTAAAGGGGTTGTTGGGTCAAATGATATTTCTATTTCTAGATCCTTGAGGAATTGACACACTGTCTTCCACAATGATTGAACTAATTTGTCCTCCCACCAACAGTGTAAAAGCATTCCTATTTCTCTACATCCTCTCCAGCATCTGTTGTTTCCTGACTTTTTAAATAATTGCCATTCTAACTGGGATGAGATGGTATCTCATTGTGGTTTTGATTTGCATTTTTCTAGCGACCAGTGATGATGAGCTTTTTTTCATATGTTTGCTGGCTGCAAAAATGTCTTCTTTTGAAAAGTGTCAGTTCATATCCTTTACCAATTTTTTGATGGGGTTGTTTATTTTTTTCATGTAAATTTGTTTAAGTTCCTTGGCGATTCTGGATATCAGCCCTTTGTCAGAAGGACAGATTGCAAAAAAATTACCCCATGCTGTAGGTTGCCTGTTCACTCTGATGATAGTTTCTTTTGCTGTGCAGAAGCTCTTTAGTTTAATCGGATCCCATTTATCAGTTTTGGCTTTTGTTGCAATTGCTTTTGGTGTTTTAGTCATTAAGTCTTTGCCCATACCTATGTCCTGAATGGTATCGCCTAGGTTTTCTTCTAGGGCTGACATGGTTTTAGGTCCTATGTTCAAATCTTTAATCCATCTTGAGTTAGTTTTTGTATAAGGGGTAAGGAAAGGGTCCAGTTTCAGTTTTCTGCATATGGCTATTCAGTTTTCCCAACACCATTTATTCAATAGGGAATCCTTTCCCCATTGCTTGTTTTTGTCAGGTTTGTCAAAGATCAGATGGTTGTAGATGTGTGGTGTTATTTCTGAGACCTCTGTTCTGTTCCATTGGTGTGTGTATGTGTGTGTGTGTGTATATA
>NC_045455.1:46571337-46625777 GCF_002776525.5 Piliocolobus tephrosceles | reverse complement strand
GTGGGAGACTTTAACACCCCACTGTCAATACTAGACAAATCAACAAGACAGAAAATTAACAAAGATATTCAGGACTTGAACTCAGCTATGGACCAAGCAGTCCTAATAGACATCTACAGAACTCCCCACCACAATTCAGCAGAATATGTATTCTTCTCAGCACCACATCACACTTACTCTAAAACTGACCACACAATTGGAAGTAAAACACTCCTTAGCAAATGAAAAAGAGCAGAAACCATAACAAACAGTCTCTCAGACACAATGCAATCAAATTAGAATGCAGGATTAAGAAACTCACTCAAAACCTCACAACTACATGGAAACTGAACAACCTGCACCTAAATGAATACTAGATAAATAACAAAATTAAGGCAGGAATAAATAAGTTCTTTGAAATCAATGAGAACAAAGATACAATGTACTTGAATCTCTGGGATACAGCTAAAGCAGTGTTTAGAGAGAAACTCACAGCACCAAATGCCCACAGTAGAAAGCAGGTAAGATCTAAAATCAACACCCTATCATCACAGTTAGAAGAACTAGGGAAACAAGAGCAAACAAATTCAAAAGCTAGCAGAAGGCAAGAAATAACTAAGATCAAAGCAGAACTGAAAGAGATAGAGACATGAAAACCCTTCACCAAAAAAAATGAATCCAGAAACTGTTTTTTTTTTTTTTTTAAAGATTAACAAAATAGGTAGACTGCTTTCTTCTAATAAAGAAGAAAAGAGAGAAGAATCAAATAGACACAATAAAAGTGATAAAGGTAAGATCAACACTGATACCACAGAAATACAAACTAGCATCAGAGAATACTATAAACAACTCTATGCAAATAAACTAGAAAATCAAGAAGAAATGGATAAATTCCTGAACACATACACCCTCTGAAGACTAAACAAGAAAGAAGTTGAATCCCTGAATAGACCAATAACAAATTTTGAAATTGAGGCAGTAATTGATAGCCTACAAAAAAAAAAAAAAAAAAAAAAAAAAAAAAAAAAAAAAAAAAAAAAAACAATGCCAGGACCAGACAGATTCACAGCTGAATTCTGCCAACGGTACAAAGAGGAGCTGGTACCATTCCTTCTGAAACTATTCCAAACAGTAGAGAAAGACGGACTCTTCCCTAACTCATTTTATGAGGCAAGCATCATCCTGATACCAAAACCTGGCAGAGACACAACAAAAAAGAACATTTCAGGCCAATATCCCTGATGAACATCGGTGTGAAAATCTTCAATAAAATACTGGCAAACCAAATCCAGCAGGACATTAGAAAGCTTATCCTCCACGATCAGGTTGGCTTCATCCCTGTGATGAATACTTTTGTACTAAGATTAGATAGGTCTTGGGGATACAGTACATGTTATAACGCTATATGATCTATCAATCACATCTACATTTTGCAGCTCTGGCAAGCATTATAATTTATGATGTATATTTTATGAAAAATGTCACACACATATTTATTCTTTTTTTTTTTTTTTTTTTTTTTTTTTTTGAGGCGGAGTCTTGCTCTGTCGCCCGGACTGGAGTGCAGTGGCCGGATCTCAGCTCACTGCAAGCTCCGCCTCCCGGGTTTACGCCATTCTCCTGCCTCAGCCTCCCGAGTAGCTGAGACTACAGGCGCCCGCCACCTCGCCCGGCTAGTTTTTGTATTTTTAGTAGAGACGGGATTTCACCGTGTTAGCCAGGATGGTCTCGATCTCCTGACCTCGTGATCCGCCCGTCTCGGCCTCCCAAAGTGCTGGGATTACAGGCTTGAGCCACCGCGCCCGGCCACATATTTATTCTTGAAACTTTTGTTTTTTACATAAAACTGTGAAGCATTTTTGATAAATAATCTCTTAAACTGACTTGTTAATTTTTCTTCCTGTTTTCTTAATAAGCATAATGGACTTATATATAAACCTATTAGATATCATTTCTGGTGTAATGAGTACATTCCTTCTAGTTTCTGTATAGTCTCTGCATTCATTTATTTTCAAAAAAAATGTGTCCTTGTTATTAATAATGTCCTGAGTTAAATAACTTCTCTGCAGACATCTCTATGTAGATTAATAAAACCAGACTGAAGATAATGGTGGTGGTGCTTATTATAATTAGATATTAATACACACAGTAAGCATAGAAAAGTAACGAGCAATTTTCACAGATCTCTATTTTAACCAACTTCAGTTGTTAATGAATTTATATACTATAGTTTTCCATCTAATATAGCTCCACTAAGTCTTACCATAACACTGAGTTAAAATATGACTGTAATTACGGTAAACACAGCAGGTATGTTTCTCATGTAAAAATCATAATCCATTACTTATCGCAAATGAATGGATTACATAATTTTAGGCTCCAACAATCAACTATGAATCCCCTAAATCTGTGAGAAGCAAAATACTTAAGTTTCTAGTATAAGGTTAGGAAGAGGTAGTAAATCAAATCCAACTGCAGCCACTGCTCTTCCCAGAGAATATCCAAACACTCCTGAGAAGCCGATTATATGATTTTTTAAAAGCATTGAGGTCTGAAATGAAAAGAAAACTCCTGGAAAAAATAATAAAATAATATAGCAAATCAAGCAGAAGAAATATTAAAATGTTGCTTGAAGAGTTAAGAATTCTGAAGAGTGGTATTCAAAGTCTTACTTAACCTAGAAACACCAAGTACATGTGATTATGTACTCTCATGAGGAGATTTAAGAATTCTGCACAAAAAAAAAAAAAAAAAAAGGTAACAACAGTTTTTCAGTTTCTTGAGAGAATTTCACCAAGCAGAACTGAACAGTATAAATAACAAGGAACAATCTGATTATACCAAGGTTGGACTATTTTTTTAAAATAAATGAAAAAGTAGCCCCAGAAAATACACAGAATTCGGAGAAACTCATTATAGTTTCTGCTCCATGTCTGCTCCTTTTTTGAACTTTATATTTAAAATTTCATAAAATTATAAAAATTAAGGATTTTCCCAAAAGATATTTTTTCTCTGAATATCTTATAGACCTCCAATTAAACCTATCACCTGTGTTTACTGGTGTATTTAGTGCCAAATTTACTAAATCCTTTAACATATATTTAAATTTTATATGTATATATATATATAACTAAATTCGATATGTAATTAAACCCCTGCATACAAGAAGACTTTGATAATTTATTTTTTCATTTTTTTTTCTACAAAATTATAGGAGCATCTCAATAGCCTGTTGTACTACAGAAAGACTGAATAGCAGCTTGCCCTCCTTGTACAAAAACGTAGAGGCATTTTAGCAGCTGAAAACACTTAACAGCTACCTCTAAACTTTGATTTATTCGCTGCCAAAATGATTCAGTTAAGACTTCATCTTATTTGGCTAGTCCAATTTCTTTGGATAAAATTGAAAGTAGTTCTCTGATATTTCCTTTGAAAAATATAAATATGCAGCAAGGTCATTTTTCTTGACAGATTTTGTTGTAAATGAAAGCTTAACTGCTGACAGAATATTTCCAAGACACTTCAGTGACCAAAACCTCTATCATCGTTGGCCACCACCTTGGTACATTAGGACATTCTTTTAGAAGAGCTGATGTGTAATCCTAATGGCATTCACTATATATTACAAAGGCAGTAGTAAGGTAGAATTGACAAATTCATTCACGGTGTATTTGGAATACTAACAGCACACATGTTACTTGTTTGCTTTAATTAATAATATCCAAACTCAGACTATCATCAAAGTTGTTTTTTGAGCTTGAATAAAACATTTCATCCATAAAATGTTTCTATTTACTAACAGTCCCTAATGTATACTTTCGTAACATAACCTAAACTCTTTATTAATTTGAAAAATTATCATGGGAATTCTCTTTATTAGCAGTGATATGTAATAACCATATGTCTTTTTGTCACTGTTTTCTGATGGCTGGCATGGTATCTGGCATATGGAAAGAATGCAATGTAAATCATTTGATTGCATTAATGAAAAACAAGAATATACCAGCGGTAAGAACGATAAAGGAAAGGAGGGAAGAAGGGAAGACAGAAAATAATGAAGGAAAGGAGGGAATTCCGTATGATAAGACATAAATTTTCATTCCCTCAAATGTCCTGTTTTCCGATAGAAAAGAAACAAAAAGAAAAGAAAAACACGTCTAACCTTTAATGTATGTATTTAATAAACACAGTCATTCCTCAAAATTACAGCAGAACAAAAGAAGTATTTTAGTGATCTTAATCTTCTAGTAATACAACTTTCAAAATGCAAACATTTCTGTGTTTATTTTTTTCTAAGTGAGATAACTTTTCAGTAAAAATCCTTTATGTGTAGTAATTTCCTATAGATTGCTATTTTCTTCGGTAGTGCTTTCTTTAATTTATTCATGTGCTTAAACATATACTTTTGTAAGTCAAATGTTGGAAATATGAATGTCGTGAAACCAGACATAAGATTGTGTATATTGAAATTTCAGTGACAAATTCCCCACAGAGTTCATCTATATTCAGAACATTAAAACTTGCTGATGTAGTGTAACCGTTTGATAAATATATATTGATTTATTCCATATGGAATGAAGTATATGGCATTGAAAATCACAAATATAAGACACATACATTTTTCTTGGGGTGTGAGAAGAGAAAATGAATCACCACACACAAAAACATGAATACAAGGATAATCAGATGACCCTTTAATTACACTATTTTAAATAAGTCAAATGCACAACTAGTTTGCATATTTTTTCTACTATATTTGGATCATATTATGATATTGTAACAAGAAAGTTACTTAGTACTTTTTTCATTTCATACTCTATCATTTTTAACTACTCTACTAACTTACTATCAAAATAAATTCGTGTTTGTTTGTTGTAGTGCTTTATGTTGAGAAAATAAGTAGAATATTTGGTGACCTGTACCAGATTTAAAGTACTATGTGAGAGACTTGCATTGGAAAGTATAGAGCTAAATAAAATATAGCCATAACTGTGAAGAATTGAAACTAACGTTTACAGATATTATTGGAGATAAATGGAAAATATGAACAAGTTAATGAATATATTGTAGCAATTACATATAGTAACCACAAATAGTTGTACTCCTTAGAGAAAATGTCGGTTTTGCTTGAGATGTTTTCTTCGAAGTTGAGGATAAACATCACAGAATATGAAATCTTTAAAAATAATTGTAACTCTATCTGATATGTTTTGTCCTCTGCGTTATCAAATAGTGAATGAGAAGCCTAGAAAAACGTATGACTGCTTATAGAGTACACTAAGAACATTAATTGTTTTGAATTAATTCTATGGTATCCTCTTGACCCTCTGAGAATCATATGACTATTTTTCCCAATACCAGTTGATCTCCTTTGATGTGACTTCAGAGTAAAAATTCCTAGACTATCATCCAGTGTTAATAAATCTAATAGCTATAATTTACTCATGAAATAAACCATACAAAATATGAAGGTACTAATGAACACATTTCTTCAGACTTATTTTTTTCATAAGCTAAACATACTAAAAGTCAAAAGAAATATAGGACAGACCTTTTTATTACTCCAGCTCAACAACAGTGGTTAATCTCTTTGTGGCAACTTTTACGTAGTGATCAAATCCTTCCAGGTAGATTTCCCAAATATAATGTAATCAGCAGTCATTTATCATGTTTGCATGATTGAATTATTTCCAGTCATATATGCTAACTAAAATTTTAATAAATTGTATTCATTTTATAACCATATTATTGCATGTAAGATGTAACTAGAAGTAGAGTCTTAATTATTCTGTTATTCTTGGAAATATTTCATTGTGAAGCAGTAGTGAGGGGAGAGACAGGGAAGTGCTGGGAGGAGAAAGGCAGGGTCCTTGGGGAGGGCCCCACTCTCGGGCCTATGCCCAGGGACCTAGGTGAGGAGAGCTCTCCTACTTTTGCACCCAAATGTTTCATTTTCAAGATCACCCTGGCCTGCCATGCCTCTATTCTGTGCCTACAAAAACCCTGAGACCCTAGCAGGCAAAAAAACAAGCGACTAGACGTTGAAAGGAACACACTGGCAGAAGAGCACATAGGCGGCTGGACATTGAGAGGAGTAGAGGAGTGGAAGAGCACACTGATAGGCACTGGCAGATGCCAGCAGGCCATCGACATGGACATGGTGGGGAATTTGGCCTGGGTGGTCAGAGGAGAGTCTGGCCTCTGAGTGGCCCGACTCCAGGAGAAAACCACCTTCCCACTGGCTCCCCACCCATCTGCTGAGAGCTTCCACCATTCAATAAAGCTTTCCACTCATTCTCCAAGGCCACGTGTGATCCTATTTTTCTGGTACACCAAGGCAAGAAACCCCAGGATACAGAAAGCCCTCTGTCCTTGAATTAAGGCAGAAGGTCTAATTGAGCTGATTAACCAAACTGCCTACAGATGCAAAAGTTAGAGAGCACACTGTAACACATGCCCACTGGGACTTCAGGAGCTGTAAACATTCACCCCTAGACACTGCCAAGGGGTCAGAGCCCACGCACCTCACAACCTGCCCGTCTACACGCTCTCCCTAGTGGTTTGAGCTGTGGGGAATGAAGAAAGGAGCTATACACCTAGTCGTATGCCCTGTGAGGGGGATAAGGGAGCTTTTCCCATTTCAGTAGGAAAACAAAAATTAGTGTATGTGACCCTAAAATGTTAACACATATACAGAAATTCCTGTGATAGAGCAAGTCAGAGTTTTTCCTTCATTTTAACATGTATAATGGGAGTCACAAGTTACTTCATCATTTTAAGATTAAATACAGTGAGGAATAAACAGCTCTTCAAAGATTTTTGACTTTCTGACTGTAATAGTTAATGGTTCTTCAATTGTTTTAATAAAACCTTTCTCATTCCAAATCATTTTAAAGATTCAAACAGAAGTTTAAATCGACTTGTAACTTGTGAGCTGCATTTGTAATTAGCTGCTAGGAGCAGACTGATAGATGGGTTTGAAGCAGGATGGATACCAGCATCCTAATTCTTCCATGTCAAAGCTGCAATTATTCTGGAGAATAAGTACACCATATAACTTCTTGTTAGGGAAGATAGTCGCAAGCCGTAAATAAATAACATTTTGTCTTCTGCTGAGCACAACTAGTAATTTAAGTAGACAGTTATTAAATTTTGTTATTTATTATATATTATTATATTTATTTATTTATTTATATTTATATTACGTTTATTTATAATATGTATATTTAATATTATTTATTATATATTTAAAAATGTTTATTTTATTCAAAGTAAAAAATTACTCATTCCTCAACTCCAATTTCCTTTCCTTTTCTTTTTTCTTTCTTTCTTTCTTTTTTTTTTTTTTTTGAGACAGAGTCTTGCTCTGTTGCCTAGGCTAGAGTGCAGTGGCACAATCTTGGCTCACTGTAACCTCTGCTTAGCAGGTTGAAGCTATTCTAGGGCCTCAGCCTCCCAAGTACTGGGATTACAGGAGCACACCACCATGCCCAGCTAATTTTTGTAATTTTTTTTTTTTTTTTTTTTTTTTTAGTAGAGACGGAGTTTCTCTATGTTGTCCAGGCTGGTCTTGAACTCCTGACCTCAAGTGATCCACCCACCTTGGCCTCCCAAAGTGCTGGGATTACAAGCATGAGCCACCATGCCCAGACGATTTCATTTTCTTTAAATTTAGAAGTCACTTAGTGATTTACTATTTTAAAGAACCCCTCTCCCTTCCCTTTTACAACTTTTCCATCTGCTTTTGCTAAATCCTTCCAAGAAGAATGCTCCAGCATATATTTATAGGTCCTCCCTTTACTCCTTTTACCAAAAAATACAGAACACAATTTCATTGTGTATCTTAAGGGCTCCAATTATCAAACATTGGGTGAGAGGGACTCTTTGGAATAGCCAACTAAGTTAAACTTAAAAACCCAAAGGTATGCAATTTGGTTGGGGTGGGAATCCACTCCTATGTTCCTGGTAATCTGATCCTGCTCCATGAAGATTAATGTTTCCTTCAAGTATCAATCCATGAGGATTAATGCAGCAGGATCCGATTATCAGGAAATAAGAGTGGATTCCTGTCCCAACAAAATTTGTTCTCCCTATCCTATCCACATTATGATTTGAATCCAATGATCCAGCTCCAAGGATTGGAATGTAGTGAGCCCTCTCCAATCCAAACCTTTATAATCAGCTAAAGCAAACAAGAGGAGGCAAAATGTTAAATACTATTAAATCACAAAAGATTTCTGAGGAATGAGTTATCTCTGTGTATTAGTCAGGGTTCTAATCTCTGCAATCCCTCCAGGGATGCGATATTGGTTTTGATTTACTATTTTTCTAGGTAGAGGCAGCTCTGCTGGCTCCCAGTTAGACTTTTCCACCGTAATAGCTCTCAGCCTACCAGTCAGGGAACCAATGTGGGGGTTCTGTGAGCTGCTAAGTATGTATATGACAATTATGCATTCTGGCACTGGGGAAATGACTATAGGATGAGTCCAGGGACCCCTGGACCCACTGCAAGTCAGACCTGAGTTAACCTCCAGTAATTACCTGACCTCCGTAAGCCCCTACTTTAACTGGAGGACCACATTGACGTTTTGGGTCCCCTGCAATCAACATCAACTCAGAGCCAGTGTCAAGTAGTCCCCAAAATGATCATTTTCCTTTTCCCAATGCACAGTTACCCTGGTAAAAGTCCAGAATTCTTTTTGGGAAAGGATGGTGGAAAGATTACAAGCATAAATTGTTGGTAGTGTATTGACATTCTTCCTCAGAGGGACCTGGCCTCCCCTTCAAGTATCAAATATCAAGTATTAACCCACACGATCACAAGGTCACACAATAGGCCATCTGCACCTGAGAAACAAGAAAAACCAGTCTGAGTCCCGAAACTGAACAACTTGGAGTCTGATGTTTGAGGGCAGGAAGGGTTCAGCACAGGATAAAGATGTAGGCTGGAAGGCTAGGCCAATCTAGTCTTTTCAGATTTTTCTGCCTGCTTTATATTCTAGCAGTGCTGGTAGCTAATTATATAGTGCCCACCTTAAAAGGATGGGTCTGCCTTTCCCAGTCCACTGATTCAAAGGTTAATCTCCTTTGGCAACACCCTCACAGACACACCCAGGGTCAATACTTTGCATCCTTCAATTCAATCAAGTTGACACTCAGTATTAACCATCACAATCTGTATTCAGTTTAACTGATGAGTATCAATAGCTATAAAATTCTGCAAAATGACAGGTTACAGTGGCTCACACCCGTTATCCCAGCATTTTGGGAGGTCAAGGCAGGCAGATCAGTTTAGCTCAGGATTTTTAGGCCACATGATGAAAACCTGTCTCTCCAAAAAATGCAAAAAATAGCTGCATGTAGTGACCCACACCAGTAGTTCCAGTTACCGGGAGGTGAGATGGGAAGAGCGCTTGAGCCTGGGATGCAGAGGTGCACAGAAGATAAATTTTAGAAACTTAGTCAGTATAGAGACTAGTTGAAAGAAGCATTTGATGTTTGCAGTTCAACTGACAGTGCCAACACTTACTCTACAGCATATTACAGGATTTGTGGTTGAAAAATTTAAGTAGTTTAAAAGCTTACTGATATTGCTACCCACCTAAGTGTAAAATAAATTCAATGCTCTCATTTGCAATTTAATTTGTAAATTAAAGTGTTTTAAATATACGAGCCAATTATGAAAAATTAGTTTAAAGTAGAAGGTGAAACTTAAAGTGTTCCCAACTGGATTAGGTATACCAATACATTGGAACTCTCTATTTTGCTTCATTTTTTCTTAAGAAATTAAAATAGTAATGATCTAACAGTCACACAGAGGATATGCAGATTTAGTAATATTGATATTATACTCTATCTTACATTTAAAGATACTCTATACCCACACATACACTATCAGCAGGTCACACATTACCAGTTGTGATTAAGCACTGTGACAAATTAGTCAGTTCTCCCCACATTAGTTCTTATTAAGACAAAAAGTGTCTGGGAGGAAGCAAAAGAGTTACAAAATGAGCAATGTAATGATCTAAACTTGGTATTATCTAGCTTCCCAGCCACAAAGGTCATATCTTCTTTCTCTACATCCTTCATGACACCATGCCATCTTGATAAACCTCAGCATGGTATACATCGCCTACCTCATGCATGTGATCTTTTAACTCCTGCCAGCTTCCACGTGGAGGCAGCCCAGAGACAACCACTCTGTTTTCAGACCAGCTGGTTAGGGGAGCCATGGAAACCTTGAGGAGTTCCACTGCCTCCTTGGCCTGTGCCAAGGCTGTTTGTAGGAGACTCCACCCACATGAGACATCTGTCATAATCACAGACCATGCACTGTAACTTCCTCATCGTGGCTGCTCAAACTCAACAAAGGCCAAGGGTGGTCCATGGGATTCTTCAGATCCATGTCACAGATAGTGCCTGTATTTGTAGATCACATCCTCAGTATCCTTGGTTGGGATACCTGAAGGTAAGTTATCCATATAGATGAGACAATTCTTTTTCCCTGCCTGGCCATGAGTCATGCGGCTTCCCAACAGGACAGCCACAGAAAGTGTGACCTCAGCACACACCTTCCCACCAAGCCTAGCCTAGCTGAGTGCCCCCAGTCACACCACACCCCAAAACCCCTCCAAAATGGCCAACAGTTTTTCTTAATAAATTTATTTGCCTTAATAAAAATATCATTTTGTGCAGTCAAGAATAAACAAACATTTTGTGTTGTCATATGTATGCTGTTGAAACTTTGGGAAACAGATAAATACTCTTACAGACTATTTTAGGTAAAACCAGCTGATCGTGAGTGTTGGGAGATGCGATATGTGAAACCCATAATGTGTTTCTCAAATACCGAAATTTCATCTGTTTACACTCTTGGCTTCTTTGTTCTGAATGATTATTGTTATAACTTAAAATTGGATGCAAGAAGTAAAAACCAAAATGCAATAAGGGAGAGTGAAAAAGTTCAAGATTTAGGGAACTAATTCTTAAAAAAATGTGTTCTAGTACTAACTATACAAGAAGGAATACATAAAAATAATCTTACAAAAGTGTTGATGCTACCAAAATTTTTGAAACATATCATATTCAATTATAAATTAAATTTAAAAAATAAATTTGATAGTATATAAATTCTGTCTGCTACTGGTAAATATAGTAACATTTGTAATAATAGAACATGTAAAATAATAGCTTCAAAAGCATTTAGATGTTCTGTATTCTTGCCAGTTGAAACACAACATAATCTGACATTTCAGAGACAATTACAAGTAAAGAAGACATTGAATGTATCCCTCTGACAAAACAACTTCCTCATCAGGGAGCATCAAATCCCAATCAATAGAGTTGTGCTATTTGAGTATAGTCCATCTTGATCCTATGTCACACCAAGATATAACAATTTCAAGGAATTATTTGGCATAAGACAGCAACTGATAGTCTGCCAGACTTACTGTTGAATAACGTAGAAAGTAATATAACCTGACATTAATATAGATAATTTTGTTCTAATGAATGATTATTTGAGTAGAAAAGAAAGCTGATGGTTTTACTGCTCATTTAGTCTTTCCCAAGAGCCTATTCAATTATGTCTGTTTCTACACACAAATTCCTAATTCTTTCCCCAAACCAGCATTTATTCTGTAATGCAATATTCTAGACTTGATATCAAACTTTTCTCTATTTTTGTTTCCTGTTCTAGACAATATTTCAGGGAATGTGTTGAGTTCCTTAAATTTAATATCTCATAGTGTATGTACACACACACACACACACACACACACACACATAATAGGTATTGTAACTTTGTCTCTAGAGAGGAAACTTGAAGCTCCAAAAAGGTGAGTATGTTTTGTTTAATTATATCATTAGTAGAGTTCGTATCAAGTTTACCCTGTTGCCTTTCTATCCTTATTCCTATATCCCTATGTATTCTGCCTCCACAATGTTGGAGACTGCGTTCTTGGAATGGATTCTTGGAAGGCATTCTCTTCCCAAGACCCTTTTTGACATCCTACCTGTCTTTAACAGTGTAATGTATTTCCATAAAATCTCTTAATTCTTATTAAGAATGATTTTCCAAAATGGAGTTGCTACCACCCCTTGCTTTAGTCTCAATCTGGCATTAATAATATCTATTTATTTATGATCATTACCAGGTTAATGTTTCTTGAGACCACAACTATGTTACTTATATCTTTAAAAATGTACAGATTCAATAACTCTTTAAATCCATTGAGTTAGGCATTTGTGATTAAAAATTACATAGTTTATAGTGTTAAATAAGTCATTGTTTGCAATAAACACAAAAGAAATGTAGTTCTCTTTATTTTTTAGCTTTTTAGTTAAAATATTGAAACTAAATGATCCCACAGAAAACAGGTGATTGAATATTTCTCCTTTCGTATGTGACATACAGACAGATACATGAAACAATTTTGCCTTCACAGTTTATTTATTTTTACCTTCTCTAATACTTCTCTGATCCAGTATTAACCCTTCCCATTTGATCTAGACATTATCCATAACCACCAGCTTAAGTGCTCATTTACCCCTTTCTCTTGTGCTCTTAATTTTATGCGTTTTATTGAGTTGTTCCATCGAGCATATAAATATGCTCAATTGTCTACATTCTAGCTGTTATTCTTATATAGCCAAAAGCTCTCTAGCTACACAGCTATCATTTCTTCTTTAAAAGATTCCTTCACTTCCCATTCAAGTCTCTCATTCACACTTAGAGCTAAAGCAATTTGGCTTCTTGATCCACCATTACATTAATATCTTCTCCATGGCAACCAGTGATTTCATTGCCCAATTCTATAAATAGTGAAATCTCTGCTATGTGTAAAATGCACAACATACACTTCTCATGAAATTCGGCATTCTTTTTCCTCTTGGAGCCATTTTATGTTTTTATTTTCTACATGCCTCTTGCTTCTGTTTAATCTCTTTCATGAATTTCTCCTCAATCTTATATATTAAATATCTTATAGGATTCAAAATTAATACAATTATTTTGTATTCA
This sequence comes from Piliocolobus tephrosceles, assembly GCF_002776525.5. Lineage (NCBI taxonomy): Eukaryota > Metazoa > Chordata > Mammalia > Primates > Cercopithecidae > Piliocolobus > Piliocolobus tephrosceles. The sequence goes on along the minus strand of NC_045455.1, from coordinate 46,612,774 downwards.
TTAGACCGTAAAACCTAAGTCAATATCACACATAATGTTAGCTTTCTTTATTTTCTCCTGTATATAGTAGTGAAATATTAATAGAATAAATGTATACATACTATACACACACATACACAGAGAGAGAGAGAGAGTGAGAGAGAAATCTGTCTGCTTGCAGTTGTTCTAGGATTTACAACACGCTTATGGAGTCTGTACTTTATAAAAATATATAGCCCTTATATTTAATATTTAATGCAGTGCTACAGAATCTTTTTTAGCCAATTCCAATAAGAAAAAAGAAGATGTGCACCTTGGTTGACTCCATGTTGTTGCTATTGTGAATAGTGCTGCAATGAACATGTGAATGCATGTGACTTTTCTGTAGAATTATTTATGTTCTTTGAGTATAAACCCAGTAAGTGAATTGCTGGATCAAATGGCAGTTCAATTGTAAGTTCTCTGAGAAATCTCCAAACTGCTTTACACAGTGGTTGAAACTAATTTGCAATTCTACCAACACTATATAAGTTTTCCTTTTTCTCTGTTATTGTTGTTTTAATAATATGCATTCTGACTGGTGTGATATGGTATCTCTTTGTAGATTTACTTTGCATTTCTCTCATGATTAGTGTTATTGAGCATATTTTCATATGTGTGTTGGCTGCATGTCTTCTTTTGAGAAGTGCCTGTTGATATCCTTTGCCCGCTTCTTAACGGGGTTGTTTTTCTATTGTTATGTCATTCCTTATAGATTCTGGATATCAGAACTTTGTGGGATGCATAATTTGCAAACGTTTTCTCCCATTCTGTGGGTTGTCTATTTACACTGTTGATAGCTTTCTTTGTTGTGCAGAAGCTCTTTAATTAGATCCCTCTTGTCAATTTTTGTTTTTGTTGCAATTGCTTTTGAGGATTTAGTCATAAATTCTTTGTAAGGCCAATGTCCAAAATTCTACATTCCCTAGATTTTTCTTCTAAGATTTTTATACTCTGCAGTATCACATTTAGATCTTTACTCCATTTTCAGTTAATTTTTTAATATGGTGAAATGTAGTTGTCTAGTTTCATTCTTCTGCATATAAATAACCAGCTATCCAACACTATTCATTAAATACGAAGTCCTTTTCTCATTGTTTATTTTTATTGACTTTGTCAAAAAGCAAATGGTTATAGATGTGCAGCTTTATTTCTGGGTTCTCTGTTCTGTTTCATTGGTCTACGTGTCTGTTTTTGTACCAGTATAATGATGTCTATTTATTGTAGCATACATTGAACTTGAGTAATGTGATGCCTCTAATATTTATTTACTTTTATTTTTATTTTTATTTATTTTTCTTTGGCATAGGATTGGTTTAGCTATTTGCACTCTTTTCTGGTTCCATATGAATTTTATGATAGTTTTTTTTTTTTTCTCGAATTCTGTGTAAAATGATTTTGGTAGTTAATATATTATAGAATAGTATGCAGCCATAAAAAAAGAATGAAATCATATTCTTTGCAGAGACACGGATGCAGGAACAGAAAACCAAATACTACATTTTCTCACTTATAAGTATGAGCTAGACCTATGGACATAAAGATGGGAACAATAGAAACTGGGGACTAATATGTTTAAGAGGGTTGGGGACAAGAGCTGAAAACTACCTATCGGGTACTATGTTGGGATAGTAAGTACCCTGGGTGTTGGGATCGTAAGTACCCCAAACTTTAGCATCAGGCAATATACTCATATAACAAACCTGCACATACTTACCTTGAATCTAAAACAGAAGTTGAATAATAAAAAGTAAGATAAATAAATTAAAATTTGGTAACAAGGTTTACAACTTATCCTCAAATTAACTTTTTATTAGGTCACTTTTTATAGTTTATGCATTTCCAAACTTAGACAAAATGAAACTTGTGTATGGAATATTCAGGAAGTAGATCAAATAATAGCATCTGGTTTTCTCTTTGTAAGTATTTAAGTAATGAAATTAACCTCTAATAAAACAATATTTTTATTAGTTAAAAAATAAAGGACATATGTATATACACACACATATATGTTTTACATAAATAAATATGAGAAAGACAAAAATTGAGAGACTGAGAGTTTGAGAGTTCAAAAAAAAAAGCAAATGATATAAATTTACAAGAGTAAATAGAGTAATCATGTGAAGAGCATTAGGAATTCTTTGTTTTATCTTTTAACATTTCTGTAGGTTTAAAATTATTTCAAAATAAAAATCTAAATATTTTCAAAAATAAAACGTAATAAAACAAATTTTTGAAAATCTAACAATTTTCAAAAAATAAAACATAAACATAAAAACCATAAATCTGTCTAATACAAATGTAACAGTGTTTGACAGGTACGTAAGTACGTGTTTTTCACATATTAAAACATTTAATCTTAACAATATATGATAGACTCTAGTGCTATTATTTTCATTTACAAAGAACTTTAGAGATTTGCCCAAAGTATTACACTTAGTTAGAGATGAAAATAAGAGTTGAAAGTTGGCAATCTTAACTGTAAAGCCTTGTTTTTTACCATTCTGCATATGGTCCCTTCAACATTCCACTATACTATATATTAATATTTATTAAAAAATAAAAGTGCATAAAAGACGAGATGGTTGTAGGAAAATGAACATGAAAATGATTTATTTCTGTTAGTATTTAATATCAAAACACTCTTCTTCAGTTCTTTCAAGTGTTTTAAAATACAGTAAAATGTGATAACTTTTTCAAATACATTTTAATCAATATTAGTGGGATGTAATTTTCACAGAAAATGTACATATTTTAGGCTGGTCACAGTGGCTCATGTCTACAATCCCAGCACTTTGGGAGGCCAAGGAGAGGGTACCACTTGAGGTCAGAAGTTCAAGATCAGCTTAGCCAACATGGTGAAACCCCATGTCTACTAAAAATACAAAAATTGGCTGAGTATGGTAGGGTGCCCCTGTGATCCCAGCTACTCAGGAGGCTGAGGCAGGAGAATTGCTTGAATATGAGAGGCGAAGGTTGCAGTAAGCCAAGATAGCACCACTGCACTCCAGCCTGGGCAGCAGAGCCAACAGAGCGAGACTCGGTCTCAAAAAAAAAAAAAAAAAAAAAAAAAAAAAAGGAAAATAAACATATTTTAGACCTGTAATTTTATGACATTTAATAAATATGATACTTTTGTAATCAACACCCTAGTCAATTCTATCATGCCAGAAATTTCCCTTGTACACTTTTGTGGTTAATCCTCTTAATTCTCCCTCAGAAAACCACCCATCTCTTTTTTTTCTCTCTTGAGTATATTTGTTTATCCAGACCTTCACAGAAAGGAAATTTTATAATAAACTTATTTTTCCTAATTTTTTTCTTTCAATGTGGTATTTTTTAGATTAATACCTCTTTGTTGCATACAACAATATTTTCTCATTTATTTTTGAGTAGTATTCTCTTATACAGATCTACCACAATTTATATATCTACCACAATTTACATATCTACCACAATTTACGTATTGCACTGGTTGAAGGCTACCAAAAATAAAGCACTTGTAAATATTTATAAAACACTTTTAAATCAGTTAGTGTTAATATCTAAGGGCATAATTGCTAGGACTTACAAGTTAATTGTATTAATTGTGTAAGAAACTGTCTGATTGTTTTTAACTGTGGTGATAATGTTGTACCTTGCTTAAGCTCTGTGCTCCCTGAAGACATTGGGAGTCATCTGGGAGCACAGACAGAAGACAATCTGTGCCTTGAGATGACAGTACAGAAGTTATACCAAAGGTTGGTTTTCCAACATGCTCTCCTCCATCCTTTTGTGTTCTAGAGATGCGACTATCTACAAGGGACAACCTTATCCATGATATCCTGAAATAAGTGCTTTTTCCATCTTTCCCCAGATGATTTCTTTGTTTACCTGCCTCTACAAATCCCAGGTCATCTTCCTTTTATGAGACATTTCCTCATTAATAAATGTTCTCACTATTGCATTAGCTTCAATAAAACCATCTTTTTAATTGGTGCATTTTGTCTTTGACAATTTGGTGCCATGACTTGGACAGAATTGGATCTAACCCTTAAAGCCCTATTTACTCCATCCAGTTAGCAAGACCTCCAGGTTTCCCTTGTGCTCCAGATGAGGAACTTAGAGGAGAGCTCCTGACCCTGTGTGCCAGACTCCTGTACAACAGCAACACCGGTAGACAATAGCACTCTGACTCTGATACTTTTGAGTACTCAAAAAGACAGAAAGGGTATGACAAGAAATTAAAAAAAAAAAAAAAAAAAAAAAAATTCTGGTGCCAGCTTATTTCAGTTTTATGGTCTGATCACATGTTGATCTCTTTAAACAGATGGTTTATAAATAACTTGTCTTTTTGGGTGAAAGACAACACAGAATCTAGTTTTTGTTTGTTTGTTTTTTTATTTGTTTGTTTTATATTTGTCTATTGTGAGCTCAAGTCAATTAACAAGTTGTACTCAATGGGAAAAGAAAAGTCTCGATATAAACTATTGAGTTTTGAGTTTTGAGTTTTATATTTCTGCAGGTGTGCTTGGCTCATGGTAGATATTTTATAATTGAAGCTATCATCTCCTTATCTGTGTCTCTGTATGCTTGTGTTTTGAGGGTGTGTAATATTTTCCTATCCCTGGGTACTGTTACCAAATTTGACTATAAAATATTCTAAAATGACTCTGTTCTGTTTGACTTAGAGATAAATGCCAGTTACATAATTTGAATATTCCTAAAATACTTTTAAATTTCCCACACAATAAAGGAATTTTCATGAGACACTGCTAGGAGTAATACTGACAGCAGTCCAACTTTATGTGTGAGGTACATGGTATGTATCTTTTGTTAAGGAAAAATATAGTAGTTTTGTGCCAAAGTAAAAGGGATTGATGGTTCCAAATGAGAAAGAGGAAAATTCGGGACAAAACTTACATGTATAAAAAATTATAGAACTAATGGAAATGGACGTTTTTTCCAAAGCCAAACTGGCTATGGATTGATGGATTTATTTATAAGAGTCTCAAACAGGTTTCAGTATCAAATATAGTTATGCCTCTCATACATTTTGGTAAACAACATGCCACATATATGACAATGATCTCATAATATTATAATACTGTACTTTTACTGTACCTTTTCTATGAGTAGATATGCTTAGTATACAAATACTTGCAATTTTGTTACAATGACCTATAGTATTCAGTACAGTAATACTTTGTACAGATTTGTAGCCTAGAAATAATAGGCTATACCATATAGCCTGAGTGTATAGTGAGCTATATCATCTATGTTTATGTAAATACACTCCATAAGGTTCAAACAATAACAAAATAAATTGAGGACACATTTTTCAGAATGAGTCCCCATCATTAAGTGATGCATGACTGTATTGTGATGATGCAAAATTTAAATTTGGCTTTCTCTTTCTTAAAAGGACATTTTCTTGAATTATTGGTTTGGTTTTTAAAAAAGATTGTGAAAGATTTTTCTTTACTTTCTGTGTAATCTGAATAGATAACAGAGATTTTGTGTTTTACCAGAACAACGCTCCATGGTTTATGTTGGTTGCACTATGTTCTTGACTATTTAAAAAAAACAAAGGGGTCTTACTTGGGAGCAGAGATTTTGTGTTTTACCAGAACAAACTTCTATGGCTTATGTTGATTGTTGTATGCTCTCGACTATTTTAAAAAACAAAGGTGTCTTACTTAGGAAGTAGCTAAGGTGCTTTACAACCATATCACTTCAACTGTTTACTTTTAAAAGTATTTTATTTTCACTTTGGATTGAAAGGCAGCCAAGTATTTTTTCTTAAAATTTGTGATCCTATCTTAATTAAGTGTTCATATATTCTAACAACATTTGATATTTCTCCCTCTCAATACTGAATCCTAGTTTTATCTTTTGGAACTAAAGTTGTCTTTAATATTTCCAAGAGAACCCTGGAAAATTACAAATAATGTGTTCTGACACCTTGCAAAAAGTGATAGAAATGATGAGGTTTATTTCATACATAATTTTGGATTCATTTCATTAGAAGAGTTCTCAAATCAGAAGAGATACTCACCCTTCTTCAGATTGAATTTGTATGGAAAATGATTCATTAATGTAAATATTTGAGAAGTTTTAGGCATATGGGGAGTTCCTAAAAAAAATCAGCAAGCCCTCACAATTCAAATTTTTATATTTATCAGCCCTGGTACTACATTGGCTGATATCAGACAAAAACTATACAGTATTATTAGTTATAATTTCAGAGATTTTGTATGTTAACTTTGTTGAAGTATGGCCCTGGCTGACAAACAAAATGGACTCCTTGTGGCTCACTGAGGTGTTTAAAATTAAAACAGAATCAGGTAACCATGGCTGGTGAGGGAGTAGCCACTACACTGTGTTCTTGGAAAGATATTGTAAAAGTGTAATGGGACCTCTTTTCTTACAATCAAGTCAAATCAATTTTTGTTGTCAGTGCTGAGATAAACTGCAGCTGAAAATTCCCCAACTGACCACCAACAGACCACCTAGAACCAGCCAATCAAAGAGACTGGTGATTTGGGACTTAAAGGTCACCTGTGGATGTTGCTTTTATAGTCTTTAAATCTCCAATACCCAATCAAGTGAAATTTCCTTTTACACTGAGACTGCATCTCCTGAATCGTCAGATTGTTTTGTTTGTTTGTTTGTTTTTTGTTTTTTTAAATAGAAAATATAGCTCTTCTTTTTATCTCCATAGAGCTCATGATCTTTTGTAACACTAGGACCCACTTTATTTTTTACATTTGAATCAAACACCTCAGTAAGTGATTTTTATCTGTGGATTCACAGCACTTGTTGATGGAGTTTATTAATACAGACATTTTGTACCTACTCCAGACTAAATATCTTTACTTAGTATTCTTTCTTAACTGCTATTTTTTATTTTATTGTAGTAAGAACACTTAACATGAGATCAGTCTTCTTAAGAGATTTTTAAGTGTACAATATAATATTGTTAACTATAGGTATAATATTATATCCTTGGTATATTATGAATATATGCTTGGTATTATATACACGGTAAATTAGGTCTCAGGATTATGAATTTTATCTGAATATTCTTTTGGTAGAGATTGTGTGCCTCTAGTTTTAGATGATAGATATAATATCCACTGATTGATGAAATTAGGGTGATTATATTAACAGAATTTTTGATTGACTTTTATTTTGTTTTGTATGTGACCAAAAGAATAAAATTTTTGGTCAGTAATACCACACTTGTTATGAATTCTCATCAATCTTTCACTTTTAAAATTTTTCTATAGTAAGTTAATCACAGCTACTTTAAGTGTTTTGTCACGTACAAAGAGCTTTTGATTTTACTTTGATGTATTCCTGAAAGCATTTACAAAGTACTTCCTCTTCAACAAAGGACTGTCTCAGATTCCCATGGATAAAGCTCTGTCAGGTAACTTCTGGATAGAGAGATTGAATGGCAGTATTTAAGCAACTTAGATACCATATGAGTGGACTGAATCAGAATTTCCAAACTTTAGCCAAGAAACAGATGAGTTTATGAGACTGCTAACCCAGGATGGAGCAGAGCAAAAATTGATTACATAGGACATAAACAAATGAAGAATGATCATGATTTTTGCTTGGAATATTGTCAATGTCCTAATGTTATATTTTCAGAGTATAAAACTTTGTCTTTTCTCTTAAATTATTAAAACTTATAGTAATCTGGTAACTTAAACTTTTGGAAATAAAAGCAAAATATTTTTCAATGATCTATTTTTCTCCCTGCTTAACAACTCCACAATTCAGTTAATCTGATCAAGTTTTGTTATTCCCATGATAATTACCATATTTTCACATGAGTTCAACAAGAATCCATCCTCCTTGTTAATAGACATGGCTCTAAGTGGTAACACACTTGCCCATAAAGTAGTAATGTGCAATTCTGGTGAATATTCTCAAGTGTCCTATGTTTTCTTTTAAGTATGCATTTGTGCATTAACTTTTCACATACTTTATTTCTCTATGTCTCCACGGGCAATAACTATAAGTCTCTTAGTTCCTGGAGAGAAAAAAAAAAGACACTGTATACATGACTGATTAGCAATAGTATTTACCAAGAAACCCACAGACAGATCAGAGAATCAAAAACCTGTACAATAAAATTGATTCTTTTCATTTTTCTAAAGGCGAGCTGAAGTATAAAATCTCAGGAATACTTTCCCTATTAGAATGAGATGCCCTAAAGCCATGATTTCATAAATAGTAAACTCAGGTGGGAAAACTGTCCTGTTATAAACACATGGTGAAGATGGTAGCAAAGAGTATAGACAACTGAGGAGGAGTTGAAAGTGAGGACGCTAGCAGGAGGAATTTATATCTTCTCCATTGTGTCTTTAGCCTTCTTAGAAGCTTAGTTTTGGCCACACATGATATATCATCATCATTACTAAAATAAATCCAAACATTGAACTCGATGAAATCTGAAGTTATTTAAATTATTGTATGAACTAACAATTTCAGTTTGCTTAAACCTGAAGCCTCATTAATGCTACATTAATGATAGTAAATAAAATTTTAACATTATTACAAATAATAATATATTAGTGTCACATGATACTTGGGGTGTTGTTTCACCAGATGGAAGCCTCTGGGGCTGGTGGTGCCTTCTGCCTCAGTATTGCTCATGCCCACTGGGCTCATTCCTCCCACTCAGCCCATCAGGCTGCACTCGGCTCACACTACTGACCCAGATCCTGTGTCTACCAAGGGCAAACCAGGCATAGAGTGGTGAGGGGTGTGTGAGCAAGCAAGCATGGGTCCAGCCACTGCACACAACCAGACACACCAGCTGCTGTGGCAGGGCAGTCAGCTCCAGAAACTGGCACCAATACCAGCTCTGTGCGAGACTGCAGCCGGAGCAGACATACCACAAGCAGCTTCTGCTGTGGGCACCAGTGTCTGGACAAGGGGATCACCATGGCTCCTGAACACTCAGAGATGCCAAAAACTGCAGACCCCAAGGAGGGTGTTACAGCCCTGGCTCATGGAGCTCCTGGGTCTGAGCTCCCTGAAGGACTGTGGCTCTTCTCTCCTCATCACTCACAATGTGAGAAGTGGGGGGATGTGTTTCAGCCCTGTTTGTATTACATCCGTTTCAGTCCTGCCATTCAGTGGGTTGAGAGTTCTTGTCCAGTGTCCAGGAAGAATGAGGTGTGGAGAAAACTGGAGGGTGAGCAAAGCAGATAGGAGCTTCATGGAGCAATAGAACAGCTCTCAGGAGACCTGAAGTGAGTACCTCCTTTCCAAAGGCAGATCATCCCTATAAGTGTCGACCTGTCAGCAGGTAGAAGACCCATAGTGGGTAGCTCCTTTCCACAGGCAGGTCATCCCAACGAGTTTATGAGATCCAAAGTGGGCAGCTCCTTACCACAGCTCGTAGTCCCCACGTCTATCTGAGTCTGGCTGAGTCTAGGGTTTTTAAGGGCTCAGAAAGGAGAAAGTGCATGCTGATTGGTCCATGTACAGCCATGGGTGGGCCTGGAAAAAGCACCATCTGATTAGTGGAATTGTCATCAAGGAAGTTCTCACTCTGGGCCACAGACTTTGTCTAGAGCTGGCAACCTGACCCCCAGGCTTCAGGCCTTCTCTGACCTGAATGTGGGCAGGGGCCTGTCCCTTTCCACCCAGAAATGTCTGCCTCCCACCATCAACATGCCCCCACAACACTCAGGCTATTTGTACCCACAGGAACCTGTAGGTCCATACTTAGCTGCCCTCAGTCACTCGGCCTCCCTCCCATGCTCATGAGTGCCCAAAGTCTGGAGGGGGCCAAGGTGGCAGGGAGATGTTGCCATGCTTGAGCTTGGCCACAACTTTGCTCCAAAATTCGAGTGACTGCTGGGAGCAAGGAGAGACCAGGCAGCAGGACCAGTCACTTCCAAGCCTGCAGGGGCAGGAGGGGCCTTCTTAGGCCGCCCAGAGCACAGGGATGCTCAGGTCCAGAGCTGCATCTAGGACTAAGGGGCTCCCACCCCACCAACTTGGTAGGAGGCAGGGCTCCTGCCTCTTCCTGTCTCCTGCTGGCCCTGCAGAACACAAAGTCCTGGTTGTGCCTTCCCTACTGCAGCCAGAATCTTCACAGCCTCTGTTCCAGATGGGCCACCACTGCCATTATTAAGGTGACAACCTTTTTGTATTCCACTTAAAAGAGTTTACTGTCTTCAACATTGTTTTGACTATTTCTTATAGAAAATGGAGTTAAGGTAATAGAGTACATGAGTTTCTTACAATTACTTTATGTTTTGACAGCTATTGTAAATTGTGTATAATATTAATGGTACTGAAACTGTTTAAATACTATCAACAATCTGTCAAGTGATTGGAGTTAGAGATTATGCAATTAAAATAGATGTTATATCATGTCTAAAATAAAGGCTAATATATTTGCCAAAAAAATGCTTGACTTGTGATCTGTTGTCTAAGTCTCCAAACATGATTTTCAAAATAGCTAGCTGTACATTTGCTTTGAATTTAGTACAGCTTAAGATTCAGGCCTGATCATTTGCAAGAATACTTCCTAAGGCCCTGGAATGGTTCCTAAAATAGTTTTCACATGGTCATATATTTTAGTAATATTTGAAAATTCAAATTAATTTTGCAGTCTTAAGCAATCAGGGTTTTAAATAACTCTAGGATTTAGACCACATAAAGCTGGTTTAACCAGAAGTTGGCTGCTTATTTTGTGTTCTTTATAATGTTAAACAACATTGTATGAGAAGAAACAGAAATTGGTTGTCACGAAATTGGTAGGAAACAGAAATTGGTTGTCACAGAAATTGGTAGGAAACTCACAGAACATTGGACAAATGTTCATATGGAAACAAGGGTAGGGAGAGGAGTTTGAGGTACGCTGAAGCTGCTCTAATAACCCAAATCATGGCATAATATCTGTCTTCCAAGAACTGCTGCCAATAGTGCTGACAAGGGACTAGAGAGATTATGATTCTGCCAACATAAACTCCACTTGCATGTTGCTGCACTGCCACTCTGGCTTACCTCTAGAATGGATTCTCCATAGACCTCCACCTTGCTCTATAAATTTCTGGTTCCTGAATCAAAGTCAGGGGTAAATTCATCTACTTGGCAAGAATAGAGAAAGAATAAACACTCTCCAGGACCAAAAATGTAGAAATAAGCTTAGACTGGAGAAAAAGAAAAGCTTTGCCATTGATCAGAATAGAAGACATAGATATAGATAGATAAAAGCAGCTTCAAATTAAACCGCAAACTTCGTTTTTGCAAAGATCATGCAGCAGCTATAAAATACCGTAATGACACCCTTTTTATGGATTACTGCTTTCTTACCAATAATATCCCAAGATCTACTTTGCTATTCCCATTGATTCCGGGGGATACTTCATTGCTAAGTCAACAGTCTCTGGTCAATCCTTGCTGCTCTCTGTCCTCTCTGAGAAAAAGCAACAAACATAGAATTCATCCCTGCTTCTTTCATGCCCTCCTTGGAATCCTTCAATAATAATCCAAACCTTATGAAAGCTCCTTATTTCCTATTTTTTGAATAGTATTTCTCATTCCTCTAATTACTCTTCCTCTCTGTGAGTCAATAAAGCTGATTTTGCAGGAATACCAGTTTGTCCTGGTAGTCTTCAACTGACTACGCTTTAATGTCTTATCAGCCAATGTTTTACCAGAGAGGAGTGGAAAAGTGATTTTCTGGTGTTACTGTTTCAATTTTTGATTATGGATTCTACTATCTATAAGTATCCATAGGTGCTGAACACCACCAAAGAAAGTATTACCAGAACATGTTAAAATAAAAACATCAGCCAAAATAAATTTAAAAGAGTTTAACTGAGCAAAGAGCAATTCACAGATGAGGCAGCCTCTCAAGTTAGAGTAGTCTCAGAGACTTTCATGCAGCCAAATGGTGGAAGAAGATCTATGGACAGAAAAAGGAAAGTGAAATACAGAAAATGGAAGGGAGGTACAGAAACAACCAGATTGTTTACAGCTCAGTGTTTGCCAAATTTGCCTTATTTGAACAGTTGGCCGCCTTTGGCTAAAACTTAGTGATTGGCAGAAGAGTAAGCTATAATCTGTTTACAATTCCATTTATGTTATAGTTCATGACTAACAAAGAAACCTTTAGATTGAATTTAAAATATGTAAGGAGGAAGACTGACTGAGAAAATGGTGGATAGGAGGCAATACTAACTTGCAGCTCCCACTTGGATGAACAGAGCAGCATGTAGAGACACATCATGAACTTTCGCTCCAAGAACTACCGCTGTAACATACCAGGAAAGCTGAGACAATCCACAGGCCCTTTGAAGGAAGTGGATTGCTGCAGGCTCCAGGAGACAGCCAAAATACTGTGAGTGCCCCAAGTGTGAAAGTGAGAAAAGGAGATTGTCTGTCCCCGAACACACATCCTCACTGGTGGACCTGAAGGTCCAGATAACTGGAGAAGGATTTAACCTTAATTGGAGCTTAGATTAACTTAGATAGCTGAGTGAAATACAGGGGTAGAAGAAGCAGTGGAAAGAATGCTGTGGGCACTTGTGGTCCCCAGGAAAACCATTTCTGACTTTGTCTCATAGGGATCCTTGGGGAGGGCTGCCAGTGGAATTGGGGAAAGACCACAGGGAGAAGGAAACTTCCAGCAGAAAACAAAATTTCCTGGACAGAAACTGGGGGAGAGGGTGAACTGGAAGTGCAGGCACAGCACAGAAGTTGTGATAGGCGGAGAGGTACAAAACCTGAAATCCTTGTTTGTTTTCCCAGTGGGAAGGCCTTAAACCTGGGACAAGTCTCTGGCTGCCTTGAAATAAACTTGATGCTGTTAGAGGGGGCACAATAGGAGTGCAACCAGCCTTTCAGGTTGTGTGGGAGCTGGATGAAGCCTGTAACTGCCAGCTTTCCCCCATTTACCTGACAACCTGCATAACACAGCAAAGGCAACGATAATCCCTCTGGGAGCACAATTCTATCAGCCTGAGAACCACATGCCTCTCCCCTACAGCAGTCACAGCAACACCTGCCCAAGGAGAGTCTAAGCTCAAACATACCTAACCCTGCTCCCAGCTTATGGTCTTTCCCTACCCTTATGGTAGCCAAAATCAAAGGACATAATCTCTTGAGAGCTCTATGGCCCTGCCCAACACCTGAAAAACTTATCCAGGAGACACTAGGGCAAGCTTGGATCCTCTATACCACTGCACTTGAAAATGCCACTTTCTGGCTGGAGGCTAACAAACAAAACTAGTTCAATAAACAAAAATATAACCAAGGCCCTTCACAGAATCCACTTCATTCCCATGCTACCCCTGCTGGAGCAGGTGCTGGTATCCAGGGCTGAGATACCTGAAGGCAAATCACATTACGGGATTCTTTGTAGACATTCTCCAGTACCAACCTGGAGCTTGGTAGCTCCACTGGATGGCTAGATCCAGAAGAGAAATAACAATCACTGCAGTTGGGCTCTCAGGAAGCAACAACCCTGAGCACTCATATCCAGGGAGCACACCATGGGATGAAAGAATCTGAACAGCAGCCCATGAGCCCCAGATCTTCCCACTGACATTATCCACCCAAATGAGAGGAAACCAGAAAAAAATCTGGTAATATGAAAAAACAAGGTTTTTTAACACCCCCAAAACACACTAACTCACCAGCATTGAATCCAAACCAAGAAGAAATCTCTGAATTGCCAGGAAAGAAAAAATCATGTCTATTATTAAGGTAATCAAGGAGACATCAAAGAAAGATAAATACAAACTCAAATAAATTTTGAAAAGTTATAAGATATGGACCAAAAAAATCCAGAGGAATAGATAGCATAAATAAATAATAATCACAACTTCTGGAAATGAAGGGCACACTTAAAGAAATGCAAAATATACCAGAGAGTGTCAGCAATCAATTTTTTTAAAAGTAGAAGAAATAACTTCAGAGCTCCAAAACATGGCTTTCAAATTAAACCAATCCAAAAAAAAAAAGAAAAGAAAAAGAAAAAGAAAAAAAAAGGACAAAGAAAACATAATTTTAAAAACGTGAATAAAGCCTCCAAGAAGTGAAGTTTTGGATTATGTTAAACCTTTTAACCTAAGAATAATTGGTGTTCCTGAGGAAGAAGAGAAAACTACAAGTTTGGAAAACATACATGAGGAAACAATAAAAGAAAACTTCCCTGGCCTTGCTGGAGATCTAGACATCCAAATACAACAAGCTTGAAGGATACCTGGGAAATTCATATCACATAAAGATTGATTAGGTACATAATCAAATGGTTATCTAAAGTCAAGATAAAGGAAAGAATCTTAAGAGGTTTGATGCAAAAGCACCAGGTAAACTCTTAAAAAGAAAAATGCTATCAGATTAGCAGCAGATCTCTCACCAGAAACCCAACAGCTAGAAGTGATTGGGGTCCTATCTTTTGCCTCCTTAAACAAAACAAGTATCAGCCAAGAATTTTGTATCCATCAATACTAAGTTTCATAAATGAAGGACTGATACAGTCTTTTTCAGACAAGTGATGAGAGAATTTGCCAACACTACAATAACTTCTAAAAGCAGTTTTAAATCATGAAACAAATCCTCAAAATACACAAAAATCCAACCTCCTTAAAACATACATCTCACAGGATGTATAAAACTGTAATACAATGAACAAAAAAGCAAGGTATTCAGTCCACAAACAGCATAACAGAATATTTCTCACATTTCAATATTAACTTTGAATGAAAATGGCCTAAATGCTCAACTTAAAAGATACAGAATGGCAGAATGGGTAAGAATTCATCAACCAAGTATCTGCTATCTTCAAGAGACTCACCTAACACATAAGGGACTCACATAAACTTAAAGTAAAGTGGTAGAAAAGACATTACATGCAAATAGACACCAAAGCAAGCAGGAGTGGCTATTCTTACATCAGACAAAATAAATATTAAAGAAACATCAGTTAAAAATATGCAAAAAGGGACATTATATAATGATAAAAATACTTTTCCATTAGGAAAATATTACAGTCTTAAATATATATGCACCTAAAACTGGAGCTTCCAAATATATAAAACAACTATGATAGGACCTAAGAAATGAGATAGATAGCAACACAATAATAGTGGGAGACTTCAATACTCTACTGACATCATTAGACAGGTCATCAAGACAGAAAGTCAGCAAAGATACAATAAACTTAAACTCTACCCTAGAACAAATGAACTTAACATTTACAGAACATTCTACCCAACAGCTGCAGAATATTCATTCTATTCATCATCATATTGTCCCAGGTAGACCATATAATAGGCTACAAAACAAATTTCCAAAAATTTAAGAAAATTGAAATTACAGGCTGGGCGCAGTGGCTCACACCTGTAATCTCAGCATTTTGGGAGGACAAGATGGGTGGATCACAAGGTCAGGAGATCAAAACCAGTGTGACCAACATAGTGAAACCCTGTCTCTACTAAAAATATAAAATTAGCCGGGCATGGTGGTGCATGCCTGTAGCCCCAGCTACTCAGGAGGCTAAGGCAAGGGAATCGTTTGAATCTGGAAGGTGGAGGTTGCAGTAAGCTGAGTTTGCGCCACTGTAGTCTAGCCTGGGTAACAGAGTGAGACTCCATCTCAAAAAATAAATAAATAAACAAATAAACAAATAAATAAATAAATAAAATTACATCAATTATTCTCTCAGGCCATGGTGGAACAAAGTTGAAAATCAACTTCAGAACGAACCCTCAAAACCATCCAAATACGTATAAATTAACCTGCTCTTGAATGATTGTTGAGTGAACAATGAAATCAAGATGGAAGTTAAAAATTTCTTTGAACTGAATGATAATAGTGACACAACCTGTCACAACCTGTCAAAACCTCTGGGATACAGCAAAGGCAGTGTTAAAAGGAAAGGTCATAGCCTTAAATGCCTACATCAGAAAGTTTGAAAGAGCACAAATAGACTATCTAATGTCACACCTCATGGAACCAGAGAAAGAAGAACAAACCACACCTAAACCAAGTAGACGAAAATAAATAACAAAGATCAGAGCAGAACTAAATGAAATTGAAACAAAAAAATACAAAACATGAATGAAACAAAAAGCTGGTTCTTTGAAAAGATAAAGAAAATTAATAGACCATTAGTGATGTTAACCAAGAAAATAGGAAAGAAGAGCCAAATAAACTCAATTAGAAATGAATCGGGGAATATTACAATTGATACCACATAAATATTAAAGATCACTCAAGGATACTATGAAGACTTTTATGCACGTAAACTGAAAAACCTCGAGGAGATGGATAAATTCCTAGAAATACTCAACCTTCCTAGATTAAACTAGGAAGAAATAGAAACTGAATAGACCAATAACAAGTAGGAAGATGTAAATGATAATAAAATTTTGCCAACTAATAAACATTCAGGATCAGATGGATTCACAGCTGAATTTTATCAGATATTCAAAGAAGTGGTTGCAATCGTATTGACACTATTCCACAAGATAGTGAAAGAGGGAATCCTCCCTAAATCATTCTGTAAAGCTGGTATTGCCTTAATACCAAAACCAGGAAAAGACAAAACAAAAAAGAAAACTACAGACCAATATCCTTGATGAACATAAATGCAGAAATTCTCAACAAAATACTAGCTAACCGAATTCAACAGCATATCAGAAACATAATCTACCATTATCAAGTAGGTTTCAAAACAGGGATGCAGGGATGGTTAAACATATGTAAGCAATAAACGTTATACACTACATAAACAGAATTAAAGGCAAAAATCACAGGATCATCTCAACAGATGGAGAGAAAAGCATTTGACAAATCCAGCATCCCTTTATGATTAAAACGTCAGCAAAATCAGCATAGAAGAGGCATACCTTAAGATACTAAAAGTCACTTAAAAATCCATAGTCAACGTTACAGTGAGTGGGGAAAAGTTGAAAGTATTCCCCTGAGACCTAGAGCAAGACAAGGATGCCCACCTTTACCACTTCTATTCAACATGTACTGGAAGTTCTAGCCAGAACAATCAGACAGGAGAAAGAAATAAAGGAATTCAAATTAGTAAAGAGGAAGTGAAACTGTCATCGTTTGCTTTTTGCTGATGACTTGATTGTACACATAGAAAATCTTAAAACTCATCCAAAAAGCTCCTAGAACTCGTAAATGAATTCAGCAAAGTTTCAAGATATAAAATTAATGTACAAAAATCAGTGTCCCTGCTATACACCAACAGCAACCAAGCTGAGAATCAAATCAAGAACTCAACCCTTTTCAAGATAACTGAACAAACAAACAAACAAAACCTTAGGAACATACCTAACCAAAGAGTTGCAAGGAGGTCAAACACCTCTACAAGGAAAACTATAAAATGCTGCTGAAAGAAATCACAGATGACACAAACTAGTGGAAACATATCCTATCCTCATAGATGGGTAAAATCAATATTGTCAAAATTACCACACTGCCGAAAGCAACCTACAGATTCAATGCAATCCTGATCAAAATACCACTATTATTCTTCACAGAACTAGAAAAAAAATCTTAAAATTCATATGGAACCAAAAAAGAGCCTGCATAGCCAAAGCAAGACTAAGCAAAAAGAACAAATATGGAGGCATCACATTACCTCACTTCAAACTATACTATGAGTCCATAGTCACCAAAACAGCATGGCACTGGTATAAAAATAGGCACATAGTCCAATGGAATAGAACAGAGAATCCAGAAATAAAGCCAAGTATTTACAGCCAACTGATCTACAACAAAGCAAACAAAAACACAAAATGGGGAAAGGACACCCTACTCAACAAATCGTGCTGGAATAACTGGCATGCCCCATGTAGAAGAATGGAACTGGATCTTCATCTCTCACCGTATTCAAAAATCAACTCAAGATGGATCAAAGACTTAAATCTAAGACCTGAAGCCATACGAATTCTAGAAGATGCCATTGGAAAAACCCTCTCACCATTGGCTTAGGCAAATACTTCATGACCCAAAACAAATGCAACAAAAACAATGATAAATAGATGGGACTTAAATTAAAAAGCTTCTGCACAGCAAAATAAACAGACATCCCACAGAATGGGAGAAAATCTTAGCAATCTATACATCTGACAAAATACTAATATCCAGAATCTACAAAGAACTCAAACAAATCAGCAAGAAAAAAATGGACAATCCCAACAAAAAGTGGGCTAACAACATGAATAGACAATTCTCTCTCTCTCTCTCTCTCTCTCTCTCTCTATATATATATATATATATATATACACACACACACACACACACACACACACACACACACAAATGGCCAAGAAACATATGAAAAAGAACTTCAACATCACTAATTATCAGAGAAATGAAAATCAAAACCACAATGAGATACCACCTTACACCTGCAAGAATTGTCATCATTAAAAAATCAAAAAAATAATAGATGTTGGCATGGGTGTGGCAAAAAGGGAACACTTTTACACTGCTAGTGGGAATGTAAACTAGTACAATCACTATGGAAAACAGTGTGGAGATTCCTTAAAGAACTAAAAGTAGATCCACCATTTGATTCAGCAATCCAACTACTGGGTATCTATCCAGAGTAAAAGAAGTCATTATACAAAAAAGATTCCTGAATGTTTACAGCAGCACAATTCACAATTGCAAACATATGGAACCAGACCACATGCCCATCAATCAAAGAGTGGATAAACAAAATGTGGTGTATATATGCCACAGAATACTACTCAGCCATGAAAAGGAATGAAATAATGACATTTGCAGCAACCTGAATGAAATTGGAATTGGAGTGAAGTAATACAGTAGTGAAAAACCAAATATTGTCTGTCGTCACTCGTAACTGGGAGTTAAGCTATGAGGACACAAAGGCATAAGGATAATACAATGAACTTTGGGGACCCAGGGAAAAGGGTAAGATGGGAGTAAGAGATAAAAGGCCATACATTGGGCACAGTGTACACTCCTCAGGTGACAGGTGCACCAATAGCTCAGAAATCACCACTAAAGAACTTATTCCTGTAACCAAACACCACCTGTTCCCCAAAAACCTATTGAAATAAATAAATATAATTATACATGTATGTATTTATATATGTATTTATATATATTTATTTATATGTGTATTTACTTATATATATATGTGTAAGGAGGTAGCTTTAGGCTAAGCTTGATTTAATGAGAGTTATAATTTCAGAGAATAAAAAATGATAATTTTTCAATGCCATTAATTGCTGACTTCTTAACGTCAGTAGCATGCTTTCTTCCTATACTCTACAATCTACAAAAGATTTTTTAAAAAATACAGTTTTCTAATTCAAGCATTTCTATTTTCAAAATGACTAAAGTTTCCTGAATTTGCTCTACATCCAGTGTTTCTCCTTCAGTTCACGTTAATTCACACAGTAGACTTTCAAAAAACACTTCAGAAAGGAATACTTCAATTTGGAACATCAAATTGAATCTGCCTTAATAACACAACTTCTTAACTGGGTTTTCTGTTTTCTGTCTTGGCCAATTCCAGCAAGCCCCCTATACTAAAGAAGAGCTCTCTTTTATAACTACAAACTTAATAATATCACTTTTTTGCTTCCTGTATTTTAGAATGAAGTCTCAAATCAAATTTAAGTATGTCCTAAATTCTCACTGTCTTATAAATTTGGCATATGATATCACCTCTGGTGGTAACACCTATTAGTTCTTAAAGATGAACTTACTGATTAAACTCAATTCACTTAATATACTGATAATTTACTAAAAATAAGATTATTTACCCATATACTTTCATTAGAATTGAAATAAGTCATGAAGAATTTTTTTAAAAGCTGAGTGAATAGTCCAACTCTATAGGCTAGAATATTCTTTCTTCAACTCTCAGCAACAACAAAAGAATATCAGATTCTTATTTTTATTTTATATCTTTTTCCAGATAAACATTTTTCCATTAAATTAATTAATAAAATAATCATTGACATATTTTTACTCTTAAATTTTCATGACATCATTTTTTCACAATTAAAATATGCTTATGACTAATGTAAAGGAAGTCAGTCAAACAATGTTTTTTAATTCCTAAAATGTTTTCTAAACACAGAGAAGACTGAGTCATACTGTACTGATCTGTACTTGAAATGTACTTTTATAAATTAAACATTTGCATATCCACAGTACTTTTACTCCACATTTGCTTGCTAATAAGGTGGGATACAACATTACAATATTTTTGACAAATTGTGCAATGTTGTATCAACCTATGAGGTGAGATTGGAGAGGTAATGGGGAGTAAATGAGAGTGAAAATAGAGAAGATTGTTGTTTCCGTGGCAAGAGTTGAGCTCACTAGAAAAGTCTTACTGAGGTCAAAAAAGTAAGAGTATAATTAGAGTACAATAGCCTGTGGATCAGAGGAGAAAATTAAGACTAAATTGCTCTAATTGGGAGAAAAGCTAAAGATAGAGAGGACCCTTTAGTTGATTTAAACTTGCCAGGGGAGGCATTCACTGTGTGGTAAGATTAACGTGACCAAGGGGGTTGCCATAACGTTTCTGTCAACTTCACTACATTTTTGAGATGTATGCAAATTCTTTTAAAAGCCTCTTGCCAGTTTCACAGCCCATTAATATCTTTCCAAGAACTTGGGAACCATCTCTTTGAAATGTAATACATCAAAGATGATGTATCTGTGGAAGGGTAGCAGCCTAACATTAATGGGTGTCAATTAGCAAACACAGATGGCCTATTCACAGACAAAAGCATTTGAAAACTCAGGAATAACTCAGATTTGTTCAACACATCTCATTGAAAATTCTCCCCACTAACCCTTCCGTACTTTTTCTCCAGCTCACTACAGCACTTAACAACTGTTCCACTCTTTTCTTTAGCGGAATTGAGTTCAGACTGAGCCCAGGTCTCCTTTCTTACTACCACTGTCTTGAATAAAGTCTCCCTTGCTTATTGAACATCGCCCAGTGCAATTTTGCTTTGACAAAAGAAAGTTGGAAAAAGATTGCTGCTTTTTGTGAAAATGATCATGGTTTTTGGCAGAGAGGAAAATGTCCATTTTACAGACTAAATACCAGTGTGCAGGACACAGCATTACGAGTGCCAGAGGCCTCTAACAGTGACCTCAGGGATGAAGTTTGGAATGAAAACACAGTACTATGTAGTGGGAAAATTCTCAGTCATGTGGGCCGGAGAGAAAATGGTAGTTCTCTAAACACCTTGAGGATCTTATTATCTTCCTATTTTTGAGCAAAGAGGTGATTTTGATAGGAAGTATAATTTTAACAAAGTAAAACTGGAGCTGAGATACAAAGATATAGGAGCTTATAATTATCTTGTGCCCTGAATTCCCCTGCAGGCAGGTGTGGACTGGATAATCATCTTTAACATAATAGAGATTGCCAATAAACTAACTGATGCCTATAAACAGTGCAGGTATTAATAACAATTTGTATTTTAAATTTACTTTTAGAGTACATTTTATGCTGTCTGAAGATTAAAAGATATACATAGCTTTGAATAAATTACTTGAGTTTCCAATATCTCTGATTTAAAAATCCAGTGATTTAGTTAATTCATAGATACAAAGGAAATGTATATTTATCATATGAATTCTCTATTTTGTAAAAATTAACTTTATGTCATGGCAGTGTTTTTGATTTAATAATTGGCAAATTTTAATATTATTCATTTACAGATAAATGTCAATTTATAGACATTTACATTTACAGTCCTTCACAAGTGAATTATTCCAGAAAATTATTGATTACATTTGTAGAATAATTTTGTGAGAAATTCTCAAGGTTTAAATTAAATTTTCTTCATTTCAAAAAAAAAAATAATAACAGCTCTTTAAACACGAAAACACACACACACACACACACACACACACACACACACCCCCCACAGGCAACGTACAAGGAAGATTCAGGTCACTGTTTTGACGAATACCTAGAGTCCTACTTCCAACTCAGAATATCTGACAAACTATTGTACATTTACATGACCATATATTCTTGTTTTCCCAAAATGGTGCTAGTTTATGCCAGTTGGCCTGACATAATTATTAACTTTGAACAATTTTATTTTCAAAAGTATTTTAGTTTTGACAACAAATCGTATGGTCACTTTAAACATAAAAGGCAATTGGTGTTTCCAATTTTCATGCACTGTAAACAAGAAAGTATAAGAAAAATCTTAATTAGCAGAATCAAAAGAGCAAATTGTATATGAAATTGACCTTTTTTGTGTGTGTGTGTGACGGAGCCTTTTTCTGTTGCCAGGCTGGAGTGCAGTGGTCTTATCTCAGCTCACTGCAATCTCGTCTCCTGGGTTCAAGCGATTCCCCTGCCTCAGCCTCCCAAGTAGCTAGGATTACAGGCACGTGCCACCATGCCCAGCTAATTTTTTGTATTTTAGTAGAGACAGGGTTTCACCATGTTAGCCAAGATGATCTCGATCTCCTGACCTCGTGATCCGCCCACCTCGGCCTACCAAAGTACTGAGATTACAGGCGTGAGCCACTGCGCCCGGCCAAAACTGACCTTTTATAAAACCATAATATTTTACATGATCATCTAAATTATCATGGGAAACATAGGGATCATTCTCTCATTTCATTCTAAAACTTTGACACAAAACCTGCTTCTTAAGCAATTTGGTTAAGTTTACAAACATTCTTCCCAAGACCAGTCTTCATTTGAGAGGTCTACTTTCATTCCTTTCTTGAGTCATATTTATCTTTTCTATGCACAGAGGTCCTTCACTCAACTAAATCAACCTCCAAAGTGGACAGAGACACTTTGCAACACTTTTCCAGGAAAGTCCTTATAGTCATTTCTTGTATATTCTACTGCAGACCTTTTCTAATTAATGCCTTCCTGGAGCTCTCAGTTCAAAACTGGGCCCAAATCCCCATGAAAACACATCTAGTGAAATGTCCACATTTACAGGGGTCCCTAGAGTGAGCCAGTTAGTGCCTCTGTAACTGTGTCACCCACCTCATAAATATTAGCACCCCAGTTTTTGTTTTATTAAACACTAGAGAAAATACAAATATCAGTGTACAAGTTTTAAAATAAAAGTTTGAAAAGTTTTCACAATATAATTAAAGCAAATAAAGGGCCAATAATTTTTAAAGGAATTTTATTATAATACTAACATAGTAAAATTACAGATGGAAGAAGAGAAGTAATGCTAATTTCTATGCAGTTCTTTCCATGTTTGGAAAACAATATTTCTCGGTGCAAAGAAAAACAATTTAAGATTGGGACTATCCATCCATGTTGACAATTAGACATGAATGGATTTATTAATTCAACAAATATGTGTTTGTCTCTCTCCTAACTAGGTTTTGGGAGGCTGTACTTAGCATTAGGGAAATAATTCCAATAGATGAGCCATAAGTATGCACTTAGACTCAGAAAAAAATCAAAATCATCCCCAAAAATCCATTATCTCTTAGAAATACTTGAAAAATATGCCAAAATATAGGTAAGGGAAAATATGAGCGAAATCTTTTAGAATCATAGAACTCAATCTGAATATGTTGGTATTCATGTATGAATTGCTTAAGTTTCCCTAAACAAAGGTATTTCAAATATTCTCAATAACAAAAATGTATACATACATAAATATATATTTAATATACATAATATACATATGTAATATATTTTAAAAGAAAATTGGGACTTATTTTCCAGCATTCTTCCCTTGTTTCTTTTCTTCTCAGCATTATCACTAGGAGATTCTTTCATCTCAGCCTTGATGCTTCAGAATCACCCTCCTCTAAAGACAGGATTTCCTCAGGTTATCAGTGCATTTTGTTTCTCAACACTCTTCTAAGGTGACTCCCAATTTCACTTTATTTGAATACTATATTTAATGTTGTAATTCACAAATTTGTATTTCTGGGTCACAACTCCTCTGACATGTATTTCCCATGTATATATATGATATGTAACTTACCACCTCATATCTCCATTTGGATATGTCCCAGATATTTCAAACTGGACATAATTAAAATAAAATTATATTTGTTTTTTCACAAAATGTGCCCCTTTCCAAACTCCAATCTTCCCCATCTTTCTAAGAAGTTTAGTATCCATTCTTTTGCTTAAAAAATGAATTTATTGCAGCCTGAATCTTTCTCTCTCATTCACTAACCAACTTCAAATTCATGACCATATCCTATCAGTTTTTCTTCCTAAATAGGTAAAATCTATTTCCACCTTAGTTCCAGTCATAGTCCGCTTGACCTGACTTTGTGAGCTTACTAAATGTTTTCTCCACATTCCTTCACTGATGTTGTCTTTTACCAGGAATAAATTCCTAACTTTACCATATTCTAGAGTGTATTGCTTTATATCTCTTTCCTACTTTTCTTACAGTCCTTCCTATTTGCTAACCATGTCTAATAACACTAATATTTAGATCTATGTTCCAAATATGTTGGGTATTTCATATAGCAGGACATTTGCAACCTGTAATATTCTTTCTGCCTTCCTTCTGTTTGGTTCCCTTTTCTATAACTAGTATTTAATAGCTTGAACATGACCGTTCCAGAAAAGGTTTCAGTGAATGTCCTATTTAAATACAGACTCCCCTCTTCATTCTAACCTGGTACCTAACTTATTGTCCTCATAAATGTTGAGGACAAATTATTTTATTTCCCTCTTTCTCATCTGTCTCCTCTGCAATACTGTAAGTTCTGTGAAGTCGTGTAATATATATATGTGAATTAGCATACAAGTTGTATTTTCCACAAAAAAATCACCTCAGTGGAAGGATTACATTTTTCCTTATTTTGTTGATCTGTAGTATTTTAAATTTTCTACCGTGAATATGTTACTTATTTTAAAGGAAAATAATGCTAACAATCTAGAGCTATCTAGAAAATATATAGTGATTATACATACTATCATTATTAAGTTGATTATTCACACACATTGAACTGGTAATATGTGCTTGCTTTAAGAGTTTCATTGTTATGGAGAATGGTCTGAGACAAAACAAAGAAGTAAAAAACAGTTTCAAAGGTATTTTAGAATTAAACAGCTGTATTAAGATAATTCAGGGCCGCTTGGAACATTTTGTTTCCTGGCCATTAAATCCCTTTCTACTAGAGAAAAAAATAACATAGGGCTAATACAAGTAAATGCTTTGAGTAACTAGACACATGCATTACTGAATATGTGGTTTATATTTTATAGTTTACTTAAAAATTAAGATGAAACAAGCTCTTCCTTTAATATGATCATTTGTACTGTAATACATAAATATAACCAGAAACCAATTTTATTATTTTTACCAACATATGAAATTTTCACTATTCTAAACACTAGCATTTAACCTCACATTTCATATTATAGAGATATGTTGTTTGCACATAATCTTTATATAATCATAATTTATATTCTTACTCTTAACAACAGGAGCCACCTGTTCTAAGTGCAGTGACACTGAGTCAAACAACCAATTTCATACTATAGTCTAAAATAGCATATACCATTATAATCATCTGACTCTACACACTAAGAAGAAAATAAAATTCAATAGCACAAATTAAACAAAAAATATCACATCTGTGAAGTTAGGGTTTGAATGTCATTACGGAGAAAAACTTAAACGAGAGCACTCTTAGTATATCAAGCTGCTGTTCCAATTTTATCTGCAAATCATACTTGAAAGTGTTACATATGTTCAGCTATTATGCAGCACAATACATTTAGATTGGATATTCATTATCAAAGAGATTTACTGTATCTTTTTGAATTTACTGAAATTAAATCAAAATTGTTCTTATCCTTGTCTCAGATTATAAATTGTCAACTGTGGCAAAGAGATAATATTAATATGCATAAAACAAAGCAATGATTTAAAAAAAATATGTTCTAGCTGTGCTCTTTTAGTGATATTTAATATCATTAGTTAGCCTGAATCTTCTTTTTAGTACGTTATAAATTTTAAAATAAAATTACTGAAACATTACTTAAAAATTAAGATGACTTCAAATGATTTCTAGCAATGTTGTATGAGGGTTAATGTGATATTTATTAGCAAATGTGATATTCAACAACTTTTCAACAATCTGCCAATGTCCAACAGGTGGATATATTCATGTTTAGTCATTGTATTATCATTACCAAATATTATTTGAGATTATTTCACTGCCATACATGTTTCAATTCAGGTGAAACTCAAGTCTGCATTCTTTTCTTTTAAATGTATTCCTATTTAAACATATTCATAATATTTTATAACTTATATTTTACATACTAAATGAGTCCACAAACCAAAATGAATTTGAAGTACATTTAAAAATTACTACTTAACTTTTTTACATCTGAAGTGTTTTCTTTCTTAAATTTCCTAAATTTTACTGCTTTAAACTTTAGGGTGTAGGCCGGGCGCGGTGGCTCAAGCCTGTAATCCCAACACTTTGGGAGGCCGAGACGGGCGGATCACGAGGTCAGGAGATCGAGACCATTCTGGCTAACACGGTGAAACCCCGTCTCTACTAAAAACTACAAAAAACTAGCCGGGCGAGGTGGCGGCGCCTGTAGTCCCAGCTACCCGGGAGGCTGAGGCAGGAGAATGGCGTGAACCCGGGAGGCGGAGCTTGCAGTGATCTGAGATCCTGCCACTGCACTCCAGCCTGGGTGACAGAGCGAGACTCCGTCTCAAAAAAAAAAAAAAAAAAAAAAAAGAAAAGAAAAAGAAAAAGAAAAAAAATTAGGCTGTAGGTGATGTTCTGTTCCAAATTCTCTATTTGAAAGTTCTATTGACCAGAATGTCAAACAGGGTGGTGCATAAGATGTGCTCATCTAATAATTTTGCAGAGAGAGTCTCTTAGGAAAGTACATAATAAACACATTGTGAAAAATAAGAAAAGAAACACAATTCACAAGTCATCCAAACATGATCCCCACACCTCTCTTTACATCTACATCATAATAACAACTTATATTGTTTATTCTTGTTTTGCAGTCATTCTTTTCATTCTTTCCATCATCTGGAATTTTAGTTTTGACTATGACTTTTTATTATAAGCCCCAAGGGGCTTTTTCAAAATTTATGATTATTTCAATATTTATTCTAAGTGACTAATTACAATATACTGTGTGAAATTCTTGAAATAAAGATACCTGTGACATGGTGACTCTCGTCAAAATGAGATTGGCACCCTGGTAGCATGTGAAAAATTCTGAGATTTCCGCAAATAAAAATAGTCAAGGAGATGGCGTGAACTCTTCATACATCATCAACCACTGAGGTCTCATGTCATTCAGAAATTGATGGATTTGATAACTTTATTACACAATTTAGAGAATTAAAAGGACATCTTTATTGCATATGTATAGCCATCGGCTAAATTCATATATAAATCAATACTCTCAAAGAATGTGCAATGAATATATACATATCAAAGGGAGTAACTGAAGGGCTTCAGGTGGAGGGTGGAAATAATAAGCTACTATATTTGAGTATTTGGTTTTAACTTGTTTTCTTTATTTTTAATGTCATTTATTCTTAGAATGAAAATCATTTTATTATTTTCTTTTCTTGAAGGAGTTCCTAAAAAGAAATTACAGCGAAAATTACAGATTTGTATTCAACACAGAAGGTAAGCTTCTAAATGTGTATACACTTCTAGCTTAAGTTAGATTTTATTCAACATTTTTTCTTTTTAAAATTTTAAATTAATTTCCTCATATTGTATTTTAGGTATTGTTTTATTTTGTTGTTTTGTTTCTGTTTAACCATTTTTTTCTACTTGTAATAAACTCATTAAAGTACACCTAATTTAAACATTTAAACATTTGAGTTATGCTGTTTTAATTACTTGCACAAAGATTCATTTCTGCTTGTCTAGTGAAGCATCTCTCAAAGACATTTTAGTGAAACTTATTCGAAAGTATGTGTTTGAATAAAGAGTGTCTCAAGGATCAAATAGTTTCTTTATTTTAGCACTTCTCTGAGTCTTTCACAAATATTAAATACATCATGAATCTCAAAGGGATGAATATAGCATATAGTATAACCCATAGTTATTTGACCTAGTGAAAGTGGTCAAATAACTTCACAATAGTGAAGATTGTGTAGGCATCTTCACTAGCATATCTTGATAGATTTTAATATGCACTAGGAAATGTACATGAAGAAGTCTGAAATATCATCATTTATTTTACAATTTAAATTGAGAAAATATGGAATACTGTTTGTAAAGGAGAAAAGTTAAACTTTTTTTCATTAGCTTAATTTTGCAGCTACTCTTTAAAATACAGTCAATAAAGACCACTGCTCCTTATTGAAAGAACAATTTGCTTATAAAATATAGCTTTGCTAAATAGGAATTTACTACAAAAATACTAATTTTACTTATAAGAAAAAAATTCAAATCCATAAAACCTGTTTATTTCTTATGTGTCATTTACTCTGCATGAAGACAATGGTAACAGTGGGAATAAGAATATCTAGTGTTTTTGAGGGCTTATTAGATACCAGACACTGAATCAGCAATTATATTAATATTATATTATTTAATCCTTAGACAGATTCTGACATCATGAGATTCAAATGTGAGGAAATGAACTTTATGACACCCAGGCCATATTGCTAGTGTTAGTGACAATTGCAATGAGCCCAGGTATGGTTGTTGCTAATAATGAGACTTTAAGTGAAACAATTGTGTGACCTTAACTAATGTTATTCAAATTTTGATTACAGGATTATCTCGGGTAATCTATAGTTGTTGATAAATTACTCTAAATGTGTTGTTACAGATGAATAGAGAAAGGTAAGTATAAAATTTTCTTGAAAGAATAATTACCACAATTATCAATTTTTTATATATTTACTAATTTTATTAGCATAAAATTTACCATACCTGCCATTTTAAGTGTACAATATACAAGTGTTATTATAGGCACAGCATTATGCAATAGAGCTTTACAAGTTTTTCATCCCGTAGCACTGAAACTCTGTATCCACAGAACAAACCTTCTTTCCCCCCTGACCCCAGCTCTTTGCAACAAACATTATACTCTTTAGAGTTTGACTATTTTAGATACCTTCTATAAGTGGATTCATGCAATATTTGCCTTTTTGTGACTGGTTTATTTTGCTTAGCACAATAGCCTTAAGGTTGCAGCATATGACCTTTTGTTTTTTTTTTTTTTTTTTCCTTTTTAAGGCTGAATAATATTTTGCTATATGTATTTACATTCTCTTCATTCATTCATCTTTAAATGAACATTTAGATTCATTCCATCTCTTAGTTATTGTGAATAATGCTGCCATGAAAATGGGAATGCAGCTGTATCTTTAAAATTCTGTTTTCAAAATGTTTGAATACATATTCAGAAGAGGGATTGCTAAATTTTATGGTAACTCTATTTTTTTTTTAGTAACCTCCATGATATTTTCCATACTAGATGCACCATTCTACATTTCCAGTGCTGCTTGAGGATGCCAGTTTTTCTACATCCTCACCAACATAGGTAATTTTCTAGTTTTTTTTTTTTTTTTTTTTTTTTTTTAATAATGACCATTCTAATGGGTGTGATTTGATATGTCATTTTGGTGTTGATTTGCATTCCCCTGATAATTAGTGATTGATGCAGTTTGAATATTTGTCCCTCCAAAGCTCAGGTTGTAATGTAATCCCAAGTGTTGGAGGTGTGGCCTAATAAGAGGTCTTTGGGTCATTAGGGCAGAACTTTCATTAATGGCTTGGTGCTCCCTCCCAGAGTAATACATGAGTTTTCACTCTGTTAGCTTATGGGAGATCTGATTGTTAAAGAGAGTCTGGCACCTCCTCTTCTATCTCTTGCTTCCTCTTGCCACATAACACACCTACTCCCTCTTCACCTTCTGCCATGAGTAAAAGCTTCCTGAGGACTTACTGGAAGCATATGCTGGTGCCACATTCTGGTATAACATACAGAACTGTGAGCCAAATAAACCTCTTTTATTTATAAATTACCCAGCCTCAAGTATTCCATTATAGAAATGAGAAACAGACTAATACAGTGAGGTTGAGCATCTTTTTGTATGTTTTTTACCCATTCATATATTATTTGGATAAATGTTTACTAAAATCCTCCTTTGATTTTTAAATGGGATTGTATATATATATATTTTTTGTTCCTGAATTGTGGAAGTTATTTATACATTCTTGGCATTAATCTCTTTTAGGTATATGGTTTGCAAATATGTTCTCCTAATCCACAGGTTGCCTTTTCACTCTGTTAATTGTTTTTTTTCTGAGTAGAAATTTTTAGTTCAGTGTAGTCCCACTTGTCTATTTTTGTAGTACCATTTCATGTATTTTGTTGCCTGTGCTTTTCATGTCCTGTCTAGAAAATTATTACCTAATTCAGTGTCATAAAGTTTTCCCCTCATTTCTTCAAGGAGTTTTACAGTTTCAGGTTATACATTTAACTCTTAAATCCATTTGGTTACTATTGTATATGGTGTAAAATAAGACTCCAACATCCTTCTTTGCACATGGATATCCAGTTTTCTCAGCCCCATTTGTTGAAGAGACTATCCTTTTCCCATTGTGAAATCTTGGCACCCTTCTGGCAGATCATTTGACCATGTACATGAGGATTTATTTCTGGGCTCTCTATTTTGTTCCATTGGTCTCCCAATATGTTTTTATGCAAATATCATACTATTTTGACCTCTGTAGATTTGTAACACATTTTAAAATCAGGATGTATGTGGCCTCCGGCTCTGTTTTTCTTTCTAAAGATTGTTTTTGCAGTTTGGCGTCCTTTGAGATTCCGATAAATTTTAGGAATTTTATTTTCTCTATTCTTGCAAAAAATGCCACTGGGATTTTGATTAAATCTGTAGATCACTTTGGATAGCACAGACATTTTAACAATATTAGATTTTCCAGTCTATGAACATGAGATGCTTTTCCATTTACTTATGTCTTCTCTTAGTTTCTTTCAGCAGTGTCTTGTAGTTTTTGGTTGTGTAAAAGTTTTTCATTTTCTCAGTTAAGTCTATTTCTAATTTTTTGTTTTGTTTTTGAAGCTATTATAAATCAGATTTTTTTTTTTTTTTTTTTTTTTTTGAGACGGAGTCTCGCTCTGTCGCCCAGGCTGGAGTGCAGTGGTCGGATCTCAGCTCACTGCAAGCTCCGCCTCACGGGTTTACGCCATTCTCCTGCCTCAGCCTCCCGAGTAGCTGGGACTACAGGCGCCCGCCACCTCGCCCAGCTAGTTTTTTGTATTTTTTAGTAGAGACGGGGTTTCACCGTGTTAGCCAGGATAGTCTCGATCTCCTGACCTCGTGATCCGCCCGTCTCGGCCTCCCAAAGTGCTGGGATTACAGGCTTGAGCCACCGCGCCCGGCCTATAAATCAGATTTTTTTAGTTATGAATTGTTCATTATTATTGTAGAGATATGCAACTGATTTTTTGTGTATCGATTGTGTATCCTATATCTTAGCTGAATTCATTTATTAGTTCTGCTTTTATTGTGTAAGTTTTAAACTTTTGTGCATATACGATCACATCATCTGAGAAGAGAGATAAACTTACTTCTTCCTTTCCTATTTGGATGTCTTCTATTTGTTTATTTTATTTTTTTGTTGTTGTTGCCTGATTTTTCTGGCTGAGACTTTCATTACTATATTGAGCAGAAGTGGTGAGAGTGGGCATCATTTCTTTGTTCCTGTTCTCCTAGGGGATGCTTCAATTTTTCATTATTATGTGGTTTGATGTCGCATGGGTTATTTATTATGTCTTTATTGTGTTCAGGTAAAGTTCTTTTATTTTCAACTTGTTGAATGTTTTTGGCATAAAAGCGTATTAAATTTTGTCAAATGCTTTTTCTGCATCAATTTGGTGAGAGGTCTCGTTTTCCTTCTTCTGTGAATGTGACATATTGTAATGATTGATATTTATATGTTCAATCTCCCTTGCATTCCAGGAATAAATCACACTTGGTTGTGGTGCATAGTTATTTTAATGTGTGGTTTAAATTGTGTTGCTAGTATTTTGTTGAGGATTATTGCCTTAATATTCACCAGGAATATTGGTCTTTTTCTTTTCTTACAGTATCTTTGCCTAATTTGGGTATCAGAGTAATGCTGGTCTCATAAAATGAGTTGGAAAGGGCTAGGCACCTTCTTCCAATAGGGGCAAGCTGTATTGGTTTCTGTCTTTGATATTACAAGTTCTCTGATGCTGCCAAAAACTGGTGAGTTTTGTTTTATTCACAGAAATCCCCAGGCATCTAAAGTATGCTGATTCCCCAGAAGCAGTGCAAGACAGGTGAGATAGACAACACAGTCCTACAGACAGCCCCCTACAAAACCAGATCATAGGCCGTTCTCCCTTTCTCTCCCACTTCCCAAGAGAGAAGCTGCACATTCAGCTTTTGTTCTTGACTAGGAGCTATCTGGCCTGAGGGAGGAATTGACATGGATGATATGAAATGGCTTTTCTTATTCATTTTAGTGCAACAGTTCTTGGAACTGAACTTTGCCAGAACACTAAAATTTCCCAGCTGGTTTCTGGTATTCTCATCAAGGCTTTTTGGACCATATATTGTTATTAAGTTGGTGATTCTGGGGCTGGGGGAGAGCAAGGTCTAGGGTTTCCTACTCCACTATCTTGCTGAAGTCACTACACTTCCTTTAATTAAAAAAGTAATTGGCCTGGCACAGTGACTCATGCCTACTATCCCAGCACTTCAGGAGGCCAGGGCGGATGGATCACTTGAAGTCAGGAGTTTGAGACCAGCATGGCCAACATAGTGAAACCTCGTTTCTACTAAAAATACAAAAAGTAGCAGGGCATGGTGGCAGGTGCCCATAATCTCAGCTATTCAGGAGGCTGAGGCACTAGAATCGCTTGAACCTGGGAGGCTGAACCTGGAAGGCTGCAATGAGCTGAGATTCCACAACTGCACTCTAGCCTGGGTGGCAGAATGAGACTACACCTCAAAAGAAAAAAATAAAATTAAAAGTGATTAATATAGAAGCTTTCTTGTGAACTTCACAATAAATATCCTCTTAAAGAAAAACTACAAATATCAAAAACAGACTTTAAGCCTATATATGTCCAGT
Organism: Piliocolobus tephrosceles; assembly: GCF_002776525.5. Classification (NCBI taxonomy): domain Eukaryota; kingdom Metazoa; phylum Chordata; class Mammalia; order Primates; family Cercopithecidae; genus Piliocolobus; species Piliocolobus tephrosceles. Next base: position 46,579,648 of record NC_045455.1, on the reverse strand, counting down.
TTATTGACAATCTAATATATATACTCATTCATCTATTCAATATGTAGGCTAATCACATGAGTATTGCTGTTTTAGACACTGGAATTGTTGATATACAAAAACATTTCCGCTTCTATCTGGCTAATGTTTCAGAGTGGGAGACAACAGATACAAATAAGTAATAGCTTCTTCCTTACTTACTCTTTATTGGATTGCTTACCCTGGGGTGATTTAAAAGTCATTTTTGTGAGATGCAATCCTCCTATGAAAAACCTCACATGGTGAAGAATAGAGGCCTCCAGCAAAGAACCATGTGAGTAAGCCATTTGGAAACAAATCTTCTAGCCCATCCAAAGCCTTCAGATGAATGTAGCCCCTGACAACTTAACTGAAACTACAGGTGAGACTTTGAGCCACAACATCCAGCTAACTTGCTTGCATTCCTGACCTGCACAAACTATAAGATCATCAGTGGTTGTCCTTTTAAGCCATTAATATTAGAATAACTTATGAAATAATAAATAAATGGTATCAATACATATATCTATAGTCACTTTCATTTTAAGAATTTCTCTTTTTCTCATTCTGGGAAATTTATCTTTATGTTTACTTCAAATTCCCTGTAATTTTCTAACTCCTTTGATTCAGATATTGACACTTGTATTTCTATTATCTATATCACTTACTTTCCTTCAGTACTTTTAAGTGATATACCATGGTTTACTGGATCCCTTTTTCTTTCATTTGTTTTATTGTTTAGCTTTTATTTTTGTTTTTTTGTTTTGGAAAAACAAAAGCTATCAACACTATTGTTGCTTTTTGAAGCTTTTTGTTTGTTCAAATTCTGAATGTTTTAATATGTCTTTTTTGTTTGGTTTCAGTCATTTTATTCTAAAAGTGTAGATGTTTTATGTTTATGTTTACATGGCTTGATAAGAGTAATCATTCTGCCTGTATTATCTGCCATAGGTTTTGTAAAATTCTGAATTCTTTCTTCTTTTTGATTCCTATTTCTCACTTGTGATTATATCAAATTTTATACAACATTTATCTTTTCTGAGGAATCCTAAATTATTTTCTGTATAATATAGCTTTTTTTAAATTCTATGCTTGTTCAGGAAATTGTCTTCTGTAATAGTCAATTATCATTATTCATATTAGTTATGTTTTACATAATGGTTCCGTGGACTCTGAATTAACGAATACCAAATCATTCCTCCTAGAGAAATACAGGGCTAAATTCCTAGTAACATTTTCATCAGCCAATCAATATATATGCTTGTTTTGTGTGTGTTTCTGCTTAAAGACATCTTTTTAAATATACATTGTTGATTTAGCAACACTAAAGTCATGGGTACTAGAACTATAATTTAATGGCTGAATGAAGGGGAACATAAATGTCCTCTATTATCTACATCATAGCATAGCCTTTTAATTTTCTTTCCTTTTTTCTTTTTTTCCTCGAGATGGAGTCTGGCCCTGTTGTCCAGGCTGGAGTGCAGTGGCGTGATCTCAGCTCCCTGCAACCTTCGCCTCCTGGGCTCAAACAACCCTCCTGCCTCAGCCACCTGAGTAGCTGGGATTACAGGCATTCACCACCATGCCCGGCTAATTTTTGTATTTTTAGTAGAGGCAGGGTTTTGCATGTTGGCCAGGCTGGTCTCAAACTCCTGGTCTCAAAATCCTCAAGTGATCCACCCACCTCTACATCCCAAAGTGCTGTGATGACAGGCCATACTAGCCTTCTTGTGCTTAGGAAGACTAGTCAGCACTTAGGCATTAGGCACTGGGGTCAATTCAAATAGTGAAATCAACAACAGAAATTCATAGTGAAAAAAAAAGCCAAACTAAATACATTGAAAAAAGGATGCTTGTTTACATTATGAGAGCTGATACAAGAAGATACAGTGTTGTTTTGTTTGACCTCAGCTAGGAACGTATATATGGGCAATTCAGATTCCTCACTGTTTCTTATATACACATATCCGTGAGTGACTGTAAAAGCACCACAAGTATAGAGTTTTTTGATTATAAATAAATTTTAGTAGGTAGGAAATTCACAAATACAGAATCTGTGAACAATGAAGTTTAACTGTATATTCCAGTGTGATAATATACATTCAGTGTTATCTAATTCATTTTAAACCCATCCATCATGTCTTTATTTATTTGTGTTAGTTATTTTATTTTTATAATTATTAGCTTTCTGCCATAGGTATTAATATTGAATTTTAATCATATAGTCATATTCAGAATAATATTTTTTTAAAAATTTTGACTCACATTACCATTACCTGATTTCCCTTTATTTCTTTTTTTGATATTGTTTCTCTTGTTTTTAGATCATATGATCTTATCCTATCAAATTTTTAATATTTATTTTTATTAACCACATAAATTACAAAAATTTTAGAGATAATTTGAGTCTCTTTGTTACATATGCTTTCACTAGAGAGGATTTCACTCTATTCTAGACCACTAGGTTATATGCATTAATAATACAAGATAGCTTTAATCCAGTGAGGGTCTGAGAAGGGTCAAAATTAGTCTTTAGTTCCTGTGAAGGTTTGCTTATTTTTTGTTCATAGTACTGAACAACTTTGGTATCAAACCCAATCCATGGGTCTTACCAATGACTTTCCTCCTTGGTGATCCCCGAAATAAAATGTTTTTCTCCTCAGACCCTTATAACTACTAAAGGTTTTCCTAACTTTTAATCCTTTAAGTCCTGTTTTCATTGATAAACACATGACTTCAATGCCTCACTCACCTCTCTGGCCCATTAGATTTTGGTCCTCCAGTTCCTTCCTACGTTCTAGCTCATTGATACCTTTAGACATACTTAAATGAATTTTGTCTAACTTTTCTAATTATTTTCAATTGGAATTTGGGACTGTGACATACTGCCTTCCATTGCTGGAAATGGTACTTGATTATATCTCTCTTTTTTTATTTTTATTTTTGGCAGGTAGTAGTTTGTAAAGCCAAATTTTGGTTTTTCCATTTTAATTTATGACAAATACCAAGTAATATGCTTAGGAGAATATTTCTATCTCTCTCTAATATTTTACAATGAGGTTAGCAAATATAGTATAATCAGCTCATAAATAATTAGTATTGGTACATTAACCTTCAGAATATAATTAAAATAAATATGTCTTTGATTTTACCTGAGTGAAAATTTTAATTTGACCTTTCAATATAGAATCCATAAAATTTTTATTAAGATATACGTTCACTATGAGTATAAATAACTCAAAAATATTGATATTAAATTACTTTTGCTTATTCTGCAATCAATTTTTGTCCAAGAGATTGAGTGTAACCAAGGGTTACTTAGAACTTGGAACATTTCATATAAATTCATCTCCAAGAATATTAAATGCTCAGCATATTTATTTTCCCTTTCTATGAGAATATATAAATTTATACCTACATTCTATATGTGTTACACACATATATGATACATACATGTGTACTTTTTAAGTAAAATACTTTTTTAATTTTTTTTAGCTATTTATGACAGTTTTAGAAAGTGAAAAATCTATTAACCTAACAATTCAGTGTCACTGGACTTTCTAATCTTACTGCTTAAAACGAGATTATACTTCAGCAAAATATGTAACATTTCCAAATGGTAATAAAATGCATCTAGAATCTGAATATTGTGTGACAACTAATATTATTGGTTAATATTAATATTAGAAAGAATTAGATATGTCTTTAAAGTATATCTCTTTTAAAATTTAAAAGGGGAAAATAGATATCAACTGGTAATTATGACCCAGAATAAAAGCTTTAGGATGTATTGCATATATTAAGTCCTTTCTGATAGTCTGAAATAAGTCCAGTGTAATCATTTTGGTAACAAAATTTCTTAGAGCTTTGGCATAAGCAACAAAAGAAAGAAAATTCACTTTTCCTGTTGGTTGCCACATTTGAGAATTAATTAAGAACATGTGGCGTTTTTCAGAAAATAAACTTTTTTCTCTTTATTTGCAAAAAAAATGTAAAAAATATCAGTTCCAAGAGAAATGTATCATGCACCATGTAGAATTGATATTGAAATATCAATTAGCAAATAAAAGTAGCAAATAAAAAGCATTACATTAACTTCTTTTGTAACACAAAATGTCTAGGTGGTTCACTAAAATTTAAATTGTTATTGTGAACGATTATGCATATGTGAAAGTACAATTTAAATATCTCATTTGGATGGAAAAGGAAGAACACAAATGCAATATGTGTAGCTAAAGTTCTCTTGAAATATATAATGCCATTTATTTTTCTATATGTTTAAAGTAAGTTAAAACAATGAAAAGCTGAGCAAAGCTAAGGTAATATTTTATATTTTTATATTTTCTAGAATCTCAGACAAAATTAGAACAATGAAGTTGATTGAAGGCTAAAGTTTGAATATACAAATGGATGAACTTACAATCATCAAATATTTCACATTTTTATGGTTTACAGCTGTGTTTAAATAAATCTAACTAATTATACTGAAGCCTGCCATGTATTCATGGACTAATCCCATTTGCATGCTTAGAAAATGATAACAATGAGATTCACTGAGCAACAAAGATTTAGATAAACAAATTGAGGAGTTTTGACACTAATCCTTGGTATTTTTTCCCGTATTTATTTGGCTCCCTGCTTCCAGCAGATCATGATTTTGACCTTAAACCACAAGTAAGAAAGACAGAGAAGTCAATGCTTGACACTTCCCCACAAAGACTGGACCATCTGGATGCTTTATATTTGTAACAGGTGCTTCTGGGACTTAGAGCCTAATTCTGGCCCAGATTCTGTTCTGTATGGGTGACTCTGTTGCTATGTGCAATTGTGCATTGCATTAATTGAAGAGAATAGAAAAGGCCAAGTACAGCAATTAGTCAGTTGGTCATGCAGAAAAGAGTCTAGTGGCTTTGAGCCACAGAATGCTGAATGCACAGATGCACAGTAGCATCAGTTTTGCTCTCTGTGGTATGCTCCTAGTCTGTGACAGGTAAATGCTTTTGTGACTTGATTCCAGTTTTCTACCCCTTTTGAAAATAGACTATATTTTTCAACCACAAGAGAGAGAAAAAGCTTGTTTTGGATACCCTAAAAATCAGCTATGTTGACACAGTATGTCTTGAACATACAACAGAACAATATAACATAGACATAGCTGTCAGAAAACCTAAAAATTATAAGTGAAAAGACTAATATAATATGTACTTTACTCATGAAATATGTAAATGTGGCATTTATTGGATAAAATCATTATTTTTAATGGTGGTTTTCAAAATTGAAAAAGTTTGAAAACTCATACATAGCCTGTGTCCAAATTTAATTTTGGTTAAGCCTTTTAAAATATACATAACAGTTTAGCTACCTAAAACCCCAGTTTCCTCATTTATAAATTAAAGTCATTATCAAGAAACAAATGATATAATGAATGACAAGAACATTAATCACTGACATTTAATTTGGGATCAAACAAATAATAAAATAAATTATAGCCCTAGAATGCAGACTATTTTTAACCTTTATGTTTCTATACTAAGTTTTAAAAATTGAATTATATTTGTCATACTTTATGGTATTATCATTACATGTTAGTGTTTCCAATATTTTGGTCTATGTTTTATATACCACTTCTTAGTTCAACTTTCGATAATTTAAATATAAGTTGTTACTGTTACTTTAATAAAATCAACAAATAGTTTGAATATAAACTGTATGTCAGGAACTATTCTAGGTACTCGGCATAAACATTGAACAAAGTAGAAAATTCTTCTACCTCTATGGAGCTTAACAATGTGGTACTAGACACATCACATATTTGATACTTATTTGTATATTTGTACAAATATACTATCTAGAAAAAATATATAATGGTTGGAGTAAGGAAAACAAATTAAGTAAACTAAGGTGGAAATAATAAAGATGATACTTTAGCTAGTGAGACCAGGAAAGAAATATTGAAGGAGGCAATATTTACATAAGGACTTATATTACATGAGAAAACACATATTGTAAATCAATGTGGGGAAGAGCATTATAGACCATGGAATAAGCAGAGGGAACAGGGGGGTATATTTATCTACAAATTCATTAAGTTGTATATATTATATAAGTACAGCTTTATGTTTGTCAGGCGTTGTACCTCAATAAAAGGGTTAAACAATGAAGAGCTAGGATCATAAAGAGGAAAATAATTGTTGTGGGCATGAAACACCTACTGTTATCCAAGCACCTTACTAGGTATGTGACCTATTTTATCTCTGATTTACTGATAGGCAGAATAGTAGAATGAGTCAATACTAAATTCGTAAGGCCAGAGAAAATTATACTCAAATCTATACATGGCCACTTATTAAATGTTCCTCATTTGTAGAATAGAGATTATAATAATAGCAGTAGTATAGAACTATCAAACAGATTATATACAATATAACACCATAAACATATTTCTTGCAATAAGAGACATATAACACATTGCATAAATATCAGCAATGATCACATGTTATAACAAGTAGGTACTACTTGTTTTGGCACAAATTTTTTTTTTGAAATCTATGCATAGTTTTTTTTTTTTTTCATAATATGCATTTTCCATGAAATTTGTGAAGACCTTTTGTATATGTGGTCCACCCTTGACTAGAATATCATTATGAGGCACAGGACTGTATATGTCTGTATGCATAGGAATTTATTTCAATATAAATTGATATCAATCTCTATTTACACATAACTTTATCTATTATAATGAATAACTTGGACAAGTTAATAAAAGAAAGACAGGTATTAGTAGGACCTGTGAACATTTTTTCATGAAAGAGAGATTTCCGTGTCAAACAATGCTTAAGTCTACTCATCTATTCTAGAGTACAAATTATTGTAATTAATTTAATTGAAAAAAATAAGTAAATATCTTTGTCAACTATTTGGTAACATAGAACTTTTGAATTCAAGACATTGCTTTAGCTAGATTAACAACTTAAATCAGTTTCCAAGAATTTACATTGCACTGAAAGGGATTATCAATATAAACATTGTAAACAAAGTTATATTCTGCTGATTAACTTACATGGTTTTCCATAAATGGGGCTTAGAGACAGAGCGATACTTGGCAGAAACAGCAACATCTGTCATTAGGTTGGGGCTTTTACTTTTTTTTTTCATAATGTTGCTCTACTTAAGCAATCTGTCTTTTGGTGAGAAGGTGTTGATTTTCTTTGCTTATGATAAGCTTACTATCGTGCAGCAGGCTGTCACAAAGCGAATGTGGAAATTTATAGGTCATGCTACTCTCCAAATATATAGATAATGCGAATATTACTAACATATACATGATAAGAGCAAGAAGTATAAGGAAGGAAAACAAAATCCATGTATGTATAAAAGACCATTATTATGTAGTTTGGTCTACATAATCAACAGGTGCAATGACTGAAAGAAAAGCAATTTACAAAGGAAATGAAAACAAACAGACTTAAGAATCTGAGCTATTTTATTGTTCATTTCGGGTAAGGGATGACGTGCTTGCATTCTTTACATGAGTGTTAGTGATCATGCAAAGGAACAAATGTAAAGGAATAGATCTTTCCAGAATTTCTTTTAATCTTGATTATCGAAGTGCCTACTATTTTTTCCTGCCTTCTTAATTTTCCTCAAACTGCCTCTTTCATTTGTTTATTCTGTCAAGTTACATTAGATAAAATGCTGCCTATTTATTCAAGTCCTACCATAACTGCCTTCTTTCCTTGTGTTAGCCTACAAGCATTATTACAGTGTTTATCAAATTCCAATTTAGTGTCTGAAAATATCTGTTCAGCACTAATTATGTACCATGCACTCTCTAAGTGCTTTTCAGAGTGCTCTCAGTTAACATTCTGTTTCATGTCCTTCCTGTTTGATAATGTGATACCCTCAATTAATTGTTCATAACTTAAAGGCCGGGATCACTTCTAATTTATTTAAGAACATTCACTCTGCTTCTTATCTAAGTTCAATACAGATTTGTTAAATGAGTTTGAGTTTCTAAAAACAAACAGGTTTTTCCATGTCATAAAGGAAAAAGAAACTGCCCCTCATCTCCTGGGACTGTCATTCTCAAGTGTAGTTCTGCTCAAAATTACTACCTCTATTTCTTCTTTATTCTGTCAGAGAAATGCAGAAATACGTAACTCATCCTAAAGATTATTACAGGAGTTTTAGAAATACAAACAAGTACTATGGGATACAAGAGCCACTACATCACTTAGAGAAAGAAAAGGACCCACAGATTTGATTTCCCTTCCTTCCTTCCTTCCTTCCTTCCTTCCTTCCTTCCTTCCTTCCT
>NC_045455.1:46541239-46571327 GCF_002776525.5 Piliocolobus tephrosceles | reverse complement strand
CCTTCCTTCCTTCCTTCCTTCCTTCCTTCCTTCCTTCCTTCCTTCCTTCCTTCCTTCCTTCATCTCTCTCTCTCTCTTTCTCTATCTCTCTCTTTCTCCTTCCTTCCTTCCTTTTTTTTTTTTTTTTTTTTTTGAGACAGAGTCTCGCTCTATTGCCAGACAGGAGTGCGGAGTGCAGTGGCATGATCTCGGCTCATTGCAACCTCCACTTCCCGGGTTCAGGTCATTCTCCTGCCTCAGCTTCCTGAGTAGCTAGGACTACAGGCGTGCGCCACGAGACTCAGCTAATTTTTGTATTTTTAGCAGAGATGAGGTTTCAGCATGTTCGCCAGGATGGTCTGGATCTCTTGACTTCATGATCCACCTACCTTAGCCTCCCAAAGTGTTGGGATTATAGGTGTGAGCCACTGCGCCTGACCAAGGACCCATAGATTTTCTAAGTAAATCATGGAAGAATTTTCTTTTTGTGATTCATGTAAAACTAGAAATCAGAGAATGTCTCCTTAGATAACAAAATATAACTCCTATCAGAACTTTTACAATTTGAGAAGAAATAAAATCATTTTATCACGCAAAATAACGTCATCTATAACACGCTAGAAAGTGTTTAGGTCAAATGCTTTGGATCTGGGGAAGGCTCTGTTGCTATCTAGTTATATAGTCTGAGACAAGATGCTTAGCCTTTTCTCCACATCAGCATCTCCATCTAAAAGAGAGACATTGGATCAAATTCCAATATTTAAATGTCGTTCCAGCTATAATAGATGCCATAAAAAGGTACTTTCTTATTGTTACTATAAAAACTATTCTTCCTTTTTAAAAATTATACCTCTTTTTCTTCAGTCCTTAATGCCTATGCTGCTTTTATAAATGTATTAGTCTTGTATGTTCTTTTGTCTACAATACACGCTCCAACATATTTATACTGTGTATTAGAAATGTATCAGTTCCATTAAGCAGTTTAACTCTAGTAAATATCATTGTCACAGAAGATTGAAGGAAAAAGGAAATGAGGTACAACTTCCCCTGTTCTCTGCTGAAGCTCATCAAGGGTGAATGGCTGAGAATAGCTGGACATTTACATAATTAATTTCTTTTATTATTTAAATTGCCCTAAGCAATTGCCTTAGAATCACAGTCATTTTGTACATCTTGCTTTTCTGCTACAGCTTTATTGAAATGTAAATATGAAAACTTGATACTTTGAAAGTACAATGCAGAACCAATTGGTGCAGTTGCCCATTATTAAGTATTAATGGAGACAAGAGACCTGGACAAGATAACATAATAAATCTGTCTTTCTGCCTCTTTTATCTTACATATTTATGGAATGAAAATTATTTAAAAAGAATATGAAAAAAATGTTTGCAATATTTTATCTGAAAAACCTTTATGTCTCTTTTCTCTTTTGATTGAAGACTTTCAGAGACCCATTCTGTAGTTTTAGATCTTCTAATCCTGTAGGACACAGAATCTGTGGTCTATAGCTAATAAAACCATGAGATGTGTTAACACTGACAATATGAACTGCAATAAATACTGTGGGATCTAATTTACACATTTTTAGAAAAAGCTGAATAAATGATGAGAGTTTTCTGTAGTTATGATACCACAAAATTCAGGAAAAAAATATTTAAAAAGTAAGTATGAATGTTGTCCTTGTGAAAATGGCATAAAGAGTCCAGAAACGAATGGAAAGAGTGTAAGTATGTCATCCCTTACTTGAAAGGGATGTAAAGAAAAAGGAAAATCCATAGGCATTTACACAGTTAAGGATCTAAGAGAGATCTTGAATGACAAAATTACCTAAGCTGTTTTCCTTATTGCCTATGATGTTAATTTATTGCTTCTACTAGTGGATAAAATATAGCCTGTTATCTATTTATGTATTTGTTTTTATTCAGCTGTTAAGTCACGTGGGTTATGGCATGTTTACATACTTATTTTCTGAATTTATTTCATCTCAAGCTCTATATCAGTACTATTCTCTGGAATACCCTATATGTTCAGATTTCGAATCAAATACACAATGGTAAAGCATTTTGGAGCTATCAACTAATTTTCCTTAATGGACAAGTAGAAAAAGTTTTTTCACCATCACACAGTATAGTCTGAAAAAATTTCCCGAAGAATTCTGAGTCTCATATCCATGACATTAAACAAAGAGTCACAGATTTATGGACAAAATCCTGGGGTTCTGTCATTTCCTACTAACCGAGTGACTTGAATAAGACATAAAAATACTTTGTCATTAAATTTTGTAGATAGATGGATTTTTATATTTAAATTTATAATTTTTTATTTGCTCTTTATGAAGTTGTCATAAGGCTCACATGAATTGATGCATATGAAGATACTTTATCAAACTACAAAGTTTTATAAACATTTACAATATTTCTCCTGCTATTAACATCTTTCCTATGAAGGATTCGAAGTATGCATTACTATAATAATTGTAACTAATTTCATTCATAATTAACTATATATTCTTAACAGTTTTCTTATATTGATTTATTTAAATCTCAAAGTAAACCTATGAGGACATACTATTGTTATTATTATTTACTGATGAATGCATATTCAAAGTGTCCTCAATAATTATCTATTTCTTGAGATTTCTTATTGTTCATATCCTTGAATTGTAATTTATTTTATGGTAAGTGAATTGAAAAGCACTTATTAGGAATAAAACAACCAGAGTGCTAATGAAGAAAAAAAACACTCATGTTATTACTTTTACTGCACTGAGTAATGAAGATGTGCATAGAACCACAAAACTCTTAAAAATGTAATATGTGAAGTTATTCACATTCTACTCTCTAAGTTGTAGTGTGAGAACTGCAGAAAAACAGTAAAGAAAATCACCACCAACAAAACTAGACACAGTAAGAATAGCATTTGAAAAGGTTAGGTCACCATAAAATGTCCAAATCACATCATAACCTCACACTCTTCCTTCCAAATTATCTTTTCTCAGCAGGATGGAAATAGAGATCCAAACTGCATAACCTTTCATCCAACACCACCACTGCTATGCTACAGAAAAGGCTTAAGTAACTTAATTTTTCTCACAAAACCTGATGTTGATATTTGGCAGCTTCTAATCTGGCTGGGTGCCCTGACATGAATTGCAGATTCTCTGTGCTCCTTTTGAGAGGAGTTTGAGGAGGATAAAAGCAGATGCAGACAAACACAGATGGAGCCCAGAAGCCAAATAACATGAGGCTCCTCACTACAACAGAAGTGAGTTTGGCAGCCTCACACTGTTTTATGGAAGAAAGGTAATTTTCTATGAAGTAATTAGTCACTTAAACAAACCATTGCTGTAGTTTTATTTTGTTTTCATTAACTTTAGGAAATCTCCTTTGAATGTAAGCTAAAATTAAGTGGTTGTTTTTGGTTGTTGGTGATTTTGATTGTCAATTTTAAAGACAATAGTGGAATTTTGGAGTTGAAACTAATATTTAAATTATAATGTATCCTAATTGATCTCCACAACTTAGGTCAGTGTTGACCTTTTCAAACAGACATTACAAACTGAAAGACTGTGGTTGCCTGGTCTGGAAAGTTTAAACTTATTTCTAAGTTACTTGATTTTTCTGGCTTGGACTGCATTGCTTATATTTAACCCCCTACTCTTACAGAACAGGAGCCTCTCATACCTGCTCCTGAATGTCATTCCATGAATAGTCAACAGTTTTCCCTAAGAGTAGATCTCTATTCACTTGCTCTTTCTTGGGGGAAGGAATGGCAATTTTTTTTCACATTCATTTGGAAGGTTTTCAGTGTACTTTCTGGCCTCTCTACACCATTTTACTCATTCTGCCTTAGGAAGGTAGAGTGGTTTACTTCAAATATATATTGATATGCTCCATTGTTCTTATCTACAGAGAATAGCTACTATTAATTTATTTCCTGAATAGTGTATATTACACAACATCCTGTCTCTCCCTGGGACATATGCAGTTTTGAGCCGTTAATTTCAGAGTCCTTAAACTTTGGTGTGCTTGTTAGATATCCTAAATCATAAAACAAAAATGATAATATAGGGAAATTATTAAGGCTACTCCTGTGCAGAGGACGTATGGCATTGGGCCTTGGATTTTAGTATGTGGGCAGAGTCTTTTAACCTTAGGAGAGGCTTAGTTTTATCCAGGTGATATTTTTACAGTTGAACATTTGATTTTTATTCCTGAGCATTGGGAAAGATATTTAAACTAGTTCTGTGGTGATTGCAGGGACCTACGCAAAGGTATCACCTTAAGGAAGGATGCGTATAGTTTCAGGAGAAGGGCTAGACATCTCTAGGCTTGGTAGTCATTTGGGTCTAAGAAAGAACACACAAAGGGACACTTAGGGCATTTCAGTACTCTTCAAGACAGACCTTGTGAGGCTTAATAGCCAGCAGAATCCAACTGAGGACTGATAAAGAAAGGCTGGCAGCTAGGGGCTTAGCAAACAAAAATCATGGAAACTGAAACTACTTCCTGAAAAGGTGAAATTACCTATGACTCTGCAGGCTAAGATCTGTAAGTTTAGTTGGTACAGGTTGGTTCCACATGCATGCTTTCACTGCTTATTTCACAAGTACTGCATTTTCCAAGTAGGCATAGATGAAGTACAAATAATTTTAAACAAAAGAGCACCTAACTCCAAATTAGATTTCTTTTAGACATTGATTGCCAGACTATTTGCTGCCTTTATATTGTGTAGCAGCTGAATTCTGGGTGTATTTCAGAGCACTAGGGAGGTCTTAGCTTTACATTATTAATGCTAAGCCTATATGAGTAGGGTTACATCAATTCATATCCTTGAATTGTAATTTATTTTATTGTAAGTCAATCGAATATATATAAGGAAATCATAAATAGGATATTATCTGAGTCTACTGGGAGTGAGAACTACATGAACTCATGTTGCTTCTCATGTGGATTCTGAATTGATTAACTTTAGAAAAAATATCTCCTTAGGAGTCGGATTTCTTAGGCAAAAACTGTTCCATAAGAGGCAGCAGAAGAAACAGCTGCAGTGGTGCAAGACATAAAATACTAACAAAGAAACATAAATGCTGGGTGCCTAGATAGTACACAAAGTGAATAGAGAAGTAGGTTTCAGAACCTGTGACTCAAAGGATCAATGGAAATGAGGAGGTTATTCAGAATGGTAATGTAGAAGGGCCAACATCAACTTGTTGATGGCCGATTTCTTCTTATTGAGTCTCGTTTCACAAGTACAATTTTCAGAAGGTAATCAGGGACTAATGAAACTTGTATTAATTTATTAGAGTGATCATAACAACATGATCATGTTGTTATGAGTGATCATAGACTGAGTGGTGTTGTTGTTACGAGTGATCATAGACTGAGTGTTTTAAACAACAGGAACATATTTTCTCACAGTTCCAGAGTCTAGATTTCTGCGATCAAGATATTAACAGGGTTGGTTTCTTCTGAGGCCTCTCTTCTTGGCTTGTAGACAACCATCCTCACCCTACATTTTCACATAGGCTTCCTTATGTTCTCAGCTGTATCCAAATTTCCCATTTTTAAAAGGACACCAGTCATATTGGACTAGGATCCACTCATATTACCTCATTTAACATTAATAACTACTTTAAAGGTCTCATCTCCAAATACACATTCTGCATTATTTCTGCATTATTGGAAGGTAGGAGTGAAGCATATAAACACTAGGGATCACAATGGAGCCCATAACAATGCTGTTTGGGAATGGTTCTTCAAACCCAATGAGACGATATTTATCACACTCAATTCCTGCTGTTCTTTTGTTCCCTTGGACTGGTTTCTCAATCTTGGGAGCTCACATAACTTGTGGAACAAAAGATTTAAAAACAACCTGACTTGACCGGGCGCGGTGGCTCAGGCCTGTAATCCCAGCACTTTGGGAGGCTGAGACAGGAGGATCACGAGGTCAGGAGATCGAGACCATCCTGGCAAACACGGTGAAACCCCGTCTCTACTAAAAACACAAAAAACTAGCCGGACGGGGTGGCAGGAGCCTGTAGTCCCAGCTACTCGGGAGGCTGAGGCAGGAGAATGGTGTAAATCCAGGAGGTGGAGCTTGCAGTGAGCTGAGATCACATCACTGCACTCCAGCCTGGGTGACAGAGTGAGACTCCATCTCAAAAAAAAAAAAACCAAAAAAAAAAAACTGACTTAATTCATGAATGGGTTAATCTATTCATAAGGGCAGAGTCCTTCATGACCCAATTACCTCATAAAGGCCCCACCTCTCAAAACTACCACATTGAGGATTAAATTCCAGCATGAGATTAGGAAAGGACATAGCAGTGGTATTGGTCGTTTGCTTTTGGTTTTTAATGATGAAAATTTGATGATTTTTGTTTTAGCAAATACTTTTTCTGAATCTACTGAAATGACTTTTCTCATCTTGTCATGAGATGAAAGTTTTCTCCTTTGTTACATTAATGTGAAAAATGACAATAGTTGATTTCCTGGTATTAGTTGTATCATGAATTCAAATAATTGAACCCAGTTTGGTGACGACATATAATATTTATTTTATGTATCATTAAACTTGTGCTAATTTTTTTTTTTTTAGGATTTTTGTGTCTGTGTTCATGAGATATTTTAAACAATAGTTTTCCTTTTGTGACATCTTTTTATGTCAAGGTAATATAATTTTAAGAAAAAGTTCATTTATTTTCTATGACCTGAAGGAATTCATGAAAATATTTGATATGTTAATAGCTTGACTTAACCATTCCACATTGGAATGATTCCGAAAAAATGCCCATATGATGTTGTGCTGCTGTTCCAGGGACCTGCTTTGAAAAACCTTGCCATATAATACAGTTTTGACATAAGAGAGCATGATCAAGTGAGGAGTGAAAATTTCTTAATTATTTGATTATCATTGTTCCTTCCTCAAAAGATGCGGAAGAAGCCGACAGGCATGTGAATGACCAACTTTAATGTTCTAAGAATTTATGGATAGCCACTCTATTCCTTACACATCAGTTTTGATACACTACTATTACAGAAAAGGGTCATTGCTCTAAAAATTCCCTGCTGTAGCTTTTAGAAGAAATAAATCAATTTACTCTTCAGTGGTGAGGTCAGAAAGCAGTGCCTTAGGAGTTAGTATAGTTATCAATGACTCCTCTCAATAAGAAAGCTATCGTTACTGCCTCATAGAGCGCCAGGGACTCAGGGAAAACTGAAAGTATAGGACATAAAGGGTCAGCATTTTGATCTCTTCTTTGAATTCAAATGTTAAACTTAGGATCAGTATTGTTACAAAAACGATGGCACATTCTAGAAGTGATAAATTGTATAATTCAGAAACAGGGTTAAAACAACCTACATAGATATAATTCATTATGAAGTCTATGTTATTTCACCCTTGCAAACTTACAGAAATTTTCTACTAAAATCTTTGTTACCACCATATTTAAGAAATACTATATAGAGAACCACATTTTACGTTTCATATAATAAGTTGAATATATTTGTCTATATTAAAAAATGTTCATATGTACTGCTAAATATATACTGATGTTACTGAAATATTGCATGAAAAAATTATTTTGAGTGTAATAATGGGATTTGATGTTCATAATACAAGAACTTAACTATATATCAACTTTGTTTCTTTGTTTTCTATTTCTAGAGATTTATTAAGTGACTATCAATAGTTTAGAGAGCTAGGTTTCTAGATACATAAAATTCTGAAGTAAAAGGGATGTCTGTAGTAGCTATTCAACATTCCTCACTAAATCTATATCTATCCATCTATCTATACACACACACGTATATATACGTGTGTGTGTATATATATATATTATATATAAGTATATATTTGTAGTCTGGAACTAGGTAAATGAGGAAGGGATGGATAGGGAAAATAAAATACCAGGCAAAGTCAGGGGAATATTATTGAGCGTGCCACAGGATTGAACAATGTTAGGAGAAAAAATATTATAAACTTCAAAAAATATGTTGGAGACATTCTTGGGTACTCCCCAGTAACAGGTAAAAGCATTTGAATTTATTTCCGTGGACAAATCAGTACAAATTAAAAGATGCCTAAATAATAAGATAGCTTTATATAACTTAAGTAATCTTACTAAAGAGAAATATATTATCAGAACTTCTCCAGAACTTTGATTTTCATATCAATTCATTCACTTAAATGTGACTACTCGTTTATGACCTTTTATATGTCAGATGCCGGCTGGTTCCTGATTCAATGGGGCTCAAAGGAGAAAAATCTTCCCTTATGGTTTCCAGAAAAGATGGTCACGCGAAAGTCCTCTAAATGCTGAGTGCTCCTGTTGGATTGTCCTTCCTCTAGGCCCCCAAACAATTATGAACTATAGGAATGAATAGTTCTATGTACACAACAAATATCATATCAGATATGATAGATTGTTTGTCTTTAAGAGGTCATCAGGTCTAACCCATTTACTTCGTTCCACTTATTTAAGGCCAGAAGTCCCAGGCTCCCAGATCCATCCTTCTTCACTTTCATTTGTACTCAATTATTCTCTATATTTTCTCTAATTTTCCCCAATTCCACATCTTTCTCTGTATTCCTGAAAGATTATATTAAACCCTCTACATCTTCAATGTCTTTTCCTAAAGTTCCTTTTTGTCGTCTTATGCTGGGTAGGCCTCAGATATATTGTTCCCTTTAGTATGTCTCTTAGCTGAAGGCTTTTAGACAGCTGCAAAAACAGAGTTAGTGTAGACTTCTCCATTCATTACTGCATTTTCAAAACTTTCATCCTGTTTTTTTTTTTTTTTTTTTCCTACAAAAGTTTCCATTTCATTGGAGCACATGATATTAGACTATACCACCTTCTATCTTACGTGCTATCCCAGCTTCTTGTTCTCTCTTATTTAGACTATAAAACCCTGGGACTCTGGACCATAATATTCCTCTTTACCTCTGTTGCTTTTACACCTCATTATAATTTCAAACTACCCATGGGTGATTAGTCCAGAAATGGATCACTCAGCAAATTTGATCTTCTTATCTCCAAAAACAGTTTCCTCCTAGCACCTCAGCCTTCATCTTCACAGTCATACCTCAAAACCTTTATGCTTGGCAATTGCAATGGCTCAGAAATCTGAACTGTCTCATTTTAAAAGTATGCGCCCTATACTTTTGTCTCATTTCCTTACCTGGCCAACTCATACAGAAATTCAACTTGATAGCTCTGCCAGCACAATTTCATTACTATCCCTTATATTTTTATTTGTCTCATTATTCAGATTAGATTCTGGTTCACTGTAATACCCTTGAAATTGTTCTTTATGTTTTTTACTCATCCTTCATTGTATTGACCTGTAAAAATGTCCAACGCTGATTCTCTGTAACATGCGCTTTTCCTCACCTATACCAGAACAGCTGAACATGGCCAGTGGCATTGCTATTATTAACACAGATAGCAGTATATGTTAGAGCTATCTAAATATGTACTTATATTAACTCACTCCATCTCTACACAGAACCCAAGCACTGCTAGTGTTTTCATTTTACAGCTGATAAAAGAGAAATAAAAGAACATTTAACTTTCCCCATATCACAAAGAAGTTTTTTTTCAAACATGGGATCTAAACTCATGTGGTCTGACTCGGGACTCTTTCCCCTCAGTCTACCATTATTCTGCCTCTACACAAAATATTGGGTAATATCACTATACAATTACCCAAAGTGTAGATAGAGACTCAAACTTTCCAGCAATCCTACATTTTCCTGATTTCCAACATAACTAGATTTTAACTTCTCCTTGCTCTACTACCTACAATTGCCCTCACATCTCTTACTACTAGAAGAAAAATCTTTATATATCTCCAAGAAAATATATATTTTCAAGAGCCCTGACATTATCACCTTATCACAAATACAATCGTACCTAGTCTGTGCACAAAATGCCTGCCTTCTTTCCTATTAAAAATATATTTATGAAAGTTTAAATTATCCATATCCACTCAGAATTTCATCCTGTCTTTTGCTATTAAGGAATTTATTCTGATCTGCATTCTCTAAGCTTTAACACTTTCAAAAATTAGAGTACACCTTTTAATTTTAGCTGTTCTAGTGGGTGTAAAGTGGTATTTTGCTATTGTTTGAGTCGATGTTTCCCTGATGACAAATGATATGTAGTATATTTTATATGCATATTGGTCATTAACATAGCTTTCCTTGTAAAATATCTGTGAATTATATTGTTCATTTTTTATTGGAAGCTTGTCTTTTTGTTGTTTATTTAGTTTTTAAAGTTTTTAAAATATATTCTGGATATAGGCCCTTTAATAGTTATGTGTTTTGCAAATATTCTCTCCAATTTGCAGCCTAACTTTTCATTTCCCAGCAGTGAGATGTGAAGAACAGAAGGTTTTGAATATACTGTCAATATATCCATTTTAAATTTAATGGCATGTTATATTTACATCTACTGTTTTATTAGCAAATGTATTCTTATTTTAAATTATGTTTTTTTTTTTAATTCAGCAAATACGAATTCATAGTAACAGCATTCAACCAGTCTAAAATCAAGTCAAATTTTCATTGGTATTTGTGTAAACTATGTGGCCAGAAACAAATCATTTATCTTTACTTAGCAGTTTTATCAACATTAAGTTAGGAATATTAATAACTAACATCTATTGAGCTAAACTTCTGATAAGAGTTTTATAAACATATTTTTATTTAACCCCAAAATTATATGCTAGAATTAGGTACAATTACAATTCACATTTTTTAAGAAATGAAATCAAATAATTAATGTGGATAAATTGATCAAATGTAGCAGAAAATATTACCACGCAGCAAATAAGAGATTTGAATGTAAATAACAGCAACATTGCTTTTGGTTACTTCACAAAGATTTATTGGAGTGGTTATATATGATATTGTGTGACAGTGCTTTGAATTTTCCTGAAGTTTTATATTTTTTTCACTTGTTTCATAACTATGCTTTAGAGTTCATCGTATTTCCATACCATTTAAATTACAATTTCAGGCTTTTTTTTTTCCTTTAAGTTCTGGGATACATGTGCAGAATGTGCAGGTATGTTACATAGGTATACATGTGCCATGGTGGTTTGCTGCACCCATCAACCCATCATCCAGGTTTTAAGCCCCACATGCATTAGGTGTTTGTCCTAATCCTCCCCCTCTCCTTCCACAGCATCCACTGACAGGCCCTGGTGTTTGATGTTTCCCTCCCTGTGTCCATGTGTTCTCATTGATCAACTCCCACATATGAGTGAGAACATGTGGTGTTTGATTTTCTGTTCCTGTGATAGTTTACTGAGAATGAAACTTCCAGCTTCATCCATGTTCCTGCAAAGGACATGAACTCATTTTTTATGGCTGCATAGCATTCCATGGTGTATATGTGCCACATTTTCTTTATCCAGTCTATCATTGATGGGCATTTGAGTTGGTTCCAAGTCTTTGCTATTGTAAATAGTGCTTCAAGAAACATACATGTACATGTGTCTTTACAGTAGAATGATTTATAATCCTTTGGGTGTATACCCAGTACTGGGATTGCGGGGGCAAATGGTATTTCTGGTTCTAGATCCTTCAGGAATCACCACACTGTCTTCCACAATGGTTGAACTAATTTACACTCTCACCATGAGTGTAAAACCATTCTTATTTCTCCACAGCCTTTCCAGCATCTGTTTCCTGAATTTTTAATAACCACCATTCTAACTGGCATGAGATGGTATCTCATTGTGGTCTTGATTTTCATTTCTCTAATGACAGTAATGATTACCTTTTTTTTCATATGCTTGTTGGCAGAATAAATCTCTCTTTTTTTTTTTTTTTTTTTTTTTTTAAACGGAGTCTTGCTCTGTTGCCTGGGCTGGGGTATTGGAGTGCAGTGGCGCGATCTTGGCTCACTGCAAGTTCCTCCTCCTGAGTTCACGCCATTCTCCTGCCTCAGCCTCCTGAGTAGCTGGGACTACAGGTGCCCGCCACTACTCGCGGCTAATTTTTTGTATTTTTTAGTAGAGACAGGGTTTCACTGTGTTAGCCAGGATCGTCTCGATCTCCTGACCTCATGATCCGCCCGCCTCCGCCTCCCAGAGTGCTGGAATTACAGGCGTGAGCCACCATGTCTGGCCCACATAAATGTCTCTTTTGAGAAGTGTCTGTTCATATCCCTTGCCCACTTTTTCATGGGATTATTTGTTTTATTCCTGTAAATTTGTTTAAGTTCTTTGTAAATTCTGGATATCAGACCTTTGTCAGACAGATAGATTGCAAAAATTTTTCCCATTCTGTAGGTTGCCTCTTCACTCTGATGATAGTTTCTTTTACTGTGCAGAAACTCTTTAGTTTGATTAAATCCCATTTGTCAATTTTGGCTTTTGTTGCAATTACATTTAGTGTTTCAGTCATGAAGTCTTTGCCCATTCTTATTTCCTGAATGGTATTGCCTAGGTTTTCTTCTAGGATTTTTATGGTTTTGGGTTTTACATTTAAGTCTTTAATCCATCTTGAGTTAATTTTTTGTGTAAGGTGTAAAGAAGGGGTCTAATTTATGTTTTGTGTATATGGCTAGTCAGTTTTCCCAACATCATTTATTAAATAGGGAATCCTTTCCCCCTTTCTTGTTTTTGTCAGGTTTCTCGAATATCAGATGGCTGTTGATATGTGGTGTTATTTCTGAGGACTCTGTTTTGTTCCATTGGTCTATATATCTGTTTTGGTACCAGTACCATGCTGTTTTGCTTACTGTAGTCTTGTAGTGTAGTTTGAAGTCAGGTAGTGTGATGCCTCCAACTTTGTTCTTTTTGTTTAGGATTGTCTTGGCTATATGGGCTCCTTTTTGATTCTATATGAAATGTATGTTTTTTTGTTTTGTTTTGTTTTGTTTTCAAATTCTGCAAATAAAGTCACTGGTAGCTTGATGGGAATAGCATTGAATCTATAAATTACTTAGGGAAGTATGGCCATTTTCACAATATTGATTCTTCCTTTCCATGAGCACGGAATGTTTTTCCGTTTGTTTGTTTCCTCTCATTTCCTTGAGCAGTGTTTTGTAGTTCTTCACGTCCCTTGTAAGTTGCATTTTTAGGTATTTTAATCCCTTTGTAGCAATAAAATTTGACTTATTGAAGTGAATACAACTCTATTTTTCTTTTCACTAGACATAACTGCCTGATGCTTAATAATGTGTCTTTCACACAAGAGACCACAAAATTATGGTCAGTTATTTTAAGAGCCAACCTTTGAACCAGAAATGTTGACTTTTCTATTTTCTCTTGGAAATCATCAGAAATTTCATAATATTTTAATGTTACTGTTTTGAATTACAATTATTAAATTACTATTAGTTAATAATGAAAAATGATTGTTGAGTCCCCAACTGTTCCATAACTTACCTACTACCATAATTATCTTGGTAGTGTAGAGTAGGATTTGCCTCAAGGGGATGTCAAAGTCTATGTACATTTTATCTCATATAATATAAATGAAAATATATCTTTATTAATGGACAAACAACCAATGAACATGATTTTATGGACAACAAATTCTGGATATTCCAGAGGTAGCCTTCTAGAGCTGACTAAATGTTGTACCATTTTGACAGGATAAGTTGTCCAGCTCCCTGTAGTCCATACATCACACTTAGTCCTGGCCCCAAAAGCCCAAAGAAATTTATTTTTTCTTAGCAAAACCTGTAGGCATTTCCTTTGCCAGAGAATATACCATATCAATAGCTTTATGACTGGAAGAAAATGAGATGAGATAATCAAGGATTCAGTAGAATGCAGAAACCTGCTCACAAAGCCTACACACAATCAGTTGAACACTTATGATATCATGTTGGCAGCTTGAACTTTGTTTCCTTCAAATTAGGACTTTGTTTTTCAGATCTGGTTGTTAAACATTTATCAGCCTACTTCAAATCAAAGTATAGTACTTGAAAACTGCATGAAGAAAATAATAAAATCTACATGTTTTACTGTTTTATAGTCCATGAATATTGTCTAATAAATTTCAGATATTTAGAGCATCAAGTGTTATTTTATTAGACAGAGTTTAACTCTTGTTGCCCAGGCTGGAGTATAATGGCATGATCTTGGTTCACTGCAACGTCCTTCTCCGAGTTCCAGCAATTCTCCTGCCTCAGCCTCCTGAGAAGCTGGGACTACAGGTATGTGCCACCACGCCTGGCTAATTTTTTTTTTTTTATTTTTTATTTTTTTTTATTTTTAGTAGAGATGGGGTTTCACCATGTTGGTCAGGTTGGTCTCGAACTCCTGATCTCAGGTGATTCACCCGCCTCAGCCTCCCAAAGTGCTGAGCTTACAGGCATGAGCCACTATGCCCAGCCAGGATCAAGTGTCTTTTAAAGAAATTTCACAAGACATTACTGATATATATAATTTGTTGACCATGATTTACATTATAAATAGTAAAAACAAAGAAATAATTGAAACACTGTAAGAAGTCATTTTTTTCTAAAAACGATTTGTATTATTTTATTAATATCTATTTTAATATATCTACATTGACCAGGCGCGGTGGCTCATGCCAGTAATCCCAACACATTGTGAGGCCAAGGTGGCTGGATCACCTGAGGTCAGGAGTTTGAGACCAGTCTGGCGAACATGGTGAAACCCCATCTCTACTAAAAATACAAAATTTATTAGGGCATGGTGGCAGGCGCCTGTAATCTCAGCTACTCGGGAGGCTGAGGCAGGAGAATCACTTGAACCTGGGATATGGAGGTTGCAGTGAGCCGAGATGGTCGTACCACTGCCCTCCAGCCTGGGTGAAAGAGTGAGACTCTGTCTCAAAAAAAAAAAAAAAAAAAAAAGTGTATATATATGAAAGCATGAAAGTAAGTGAAAAATAACACAAACTCAAAAAGAAATTGAGAATCATAGACTGTTAGTTATTTTAGGTTCTGGTTACTATATCTTATGTTCAGTGACCCTAACAGGCCAGAGAGGAATCCTGAGAAAATAGCCTAAAGAAATTGTGATAAACTAAATTCTGATTAAAAAGCCAAAAATGTATTCAATTAGATGAATAAAAATGTGTTTCTGGTTGTTACTTTTGCTTAATGAAAATAATCATCATCATTATTATTCATAAGTAATTTTGATGCACATATTATCTCTGAATAAATTATCAAAGAAATAAGAGGTTTATTCAACAATCTGAAAGTGAAATGTATGATATCCTCCATTATTCTGCTTTAATCTTTAATGTTTGAATTCTAACATCCCAGGGTATATCTTTGAGGCAGTGAAGTTACATCTACTTAGATGTATTCTGTACCTCTTAAAAATATTTAGCACCATTTTGTTCAGAGAAATTATCATCATCACAAAGAGAAAAATGTGAATACTAGTGATCAAATTTATTTAAACCTTTCTAATTTAGACTGATCAGAATATAAAGCTAAAGGTAAAATTTGAATCACTGCAACACATAATGCCATAATAAATGAGATCTACAGAACCTCTGTAAACCTTTTCCATAAGCATAAGGGATTCAACCTCTCAAGTTTGATAGTTTGAAGAAATAGTTTTATTTTATCACCATTACTTATCTTCACTGCAGTTACTCTCCTACACTGAACCTTGGCTAAATCACAGTGCTTGCTTTGACCAAATGTATGTGGGCTATTGACTCAAGTAGAACCTCAAAAAATCAGTTCTCTATTTCCACTTTCTCACTACTACCTTTACCAATGCCTCAGGGCATTCTTCTGTTAGCTTGCTATAGATGGGAGATATGTTACGCAGGTTCAATTTCTACCAGTCATCCCATTGGAGGCCAACAGCCATCTGATGACAGATGCGTGCATGAGCACAGTGTAGACCAGATCAACAAAGAAAAAAACAACTCTAAATCACCAACCAACAGTCCTGTATGACTAATAAATGCTTATCAATTTTTTTCACTAATGCAGAGTTAGCTATAAAATATGATTGTTGCAATAAAGACAATAAACATCTGATAAAACAAGTTACTTATCTTCCTTCTCTGTCATTATGTTACATTTGTTTAAAAAGTCTAGAATGTTTTTAAAAATTAGGA
The DNA here is from genome assembly GCF_002776525.5 of Piliocolobus tephrosceles. Lineage (NCBI taxonomy): Eukaryota > Metazoa > Chordata > Mammalia > Primates > Cercopithecidae > Piliocolobus > Piliocolobus tephrosceles. The sequence continues at coordinate 46,555,259 of NC_045455.1, read as the reverse complement.
AAGGCATTTTCACTTAATGAAATATGTTTTGTTTTGTACATGTAGAGCTTTAATAAAATGAATCTACTTACAGATATACATTACACAAATACATTTTATTATATTATTTTTAAAATATGATTAAGAACTTTCATTATAATTCTGTTTAAAACATTATTAATAAGCTTAGTTTGATGTGAAAACAATCATGTAAACATAATCATGCTATTACTAAATAATGAAATTTTAGTATAAGTATATTAATTACATTAGATGGAAGACAAGATGATAGCTATTTTTAGTTGCTTGCATGTGACAGGAATGAAGTGAAACTAAATTATAACCAAAGTAAAAAAAAAAAAAAAATTACATCTGAATCATACTGCTATTTTGTACCAAACCAAGGAAAAATTCTGACTAATATAATCTGAAAGATGATCTTCAAGCTCATTTAGCAGAAATCAGACAATTAAAAGGAGTCAGTGTAATTATAGAAAACTGAATTATTATAGACTAGCTTCATTTTTCTCTAGTAAAGGCAGTAAATTATTAGTATAACAGTGGTAATACATCTTTCTTTGGCTGTCTTCGTGTTTTGCTGCTTTCTTCTACAACATCACGTAGTCATGGGCTCCACAGTTCTTGAACCAATCCTGACCAAGGTAGCCATTACCCTTGTTTGGCATACTTGCAAATTAGGTTAAAACCCACATATTTCAGATCTTAGCATTAACCACAATCTTTGCATTTCCAAGTCCACTTCACTGATCACATGTCCAAAAATTTGGTTTTCAAGTACCAAACCTACATAGTTTCCTATGCAGTGCAGAATAGAGTTCAGGTTTCACACAGGTATATATGGGATTTCATTATATGATGTTTCATTTCAATATATTAGAAAAAAAAGGAATTAGTCATTTAGTTATATTCACATTGGGTTGTTATCTGAGATAACTTTGGGTGTATTCTCTATTTTTCCTCATTACTACCACCAAAACACAACATATTTTTACATGGGTATGTGTATTATTTTCAGATCTATATATACACCCAAATGTATTAGTTTTCTAGAGATGTTACAACAAAGGAACAAAAACTAGATGGCTTAAACGACAGTTTATTCCCTCACAGTTCTGAAGGCTAGAAATCCAAGATCGAATTGTCAACAGGGTTGGCTTCTTCTGAAGCTTCCAACTTTGGCTGGTAGATGGTCATCTTCTGTGTCTTCACATAGCCTTCCCTTTGTGTACTCTCTGTGTCCTAACATTCTCTCATAAGGAAAACAGTCATATTGACTCAGGGCCTACAAATATCCATTTATTATATTTCAAACACTCCCTAACCCCCTTTAAAGGCCCTTTCTCCAAGGACTCCAGAATGTAGTCCCATTCTGAGGTACTGGTGGTCAGAACTTCAACCTATGAACTTTGGGGAGACATGATTCACACAGATATTTCCCAGAATGTATGAGGTCAATCATAATATCACAAATTAAAGTTATGCCATCATAATGAACAAAAAATACATAGAATCTATAGAAAAATAGTAGACATTTTTATCTTAAAAAAAGAAAAAACTGCATGGCACAATTTAGCAAACTGGGTAACAGATGAAGATTCAGATAGACAATTGCAGTATATATACCTCAAAATAGATTAATAATTACTCCTCTTTAAAGCTTTTAAGATTAAGATGAAGAAAACAAAGATTCTTGTACGAAGAATCTGATGGAGATGGAATAGAGAGGAAACAAACAAGGAAAATAAACATACTCGAGTAATTCCATTCTTGACAAGTCCTGCCTGCTGTAACTTGGCTTACCTCTTAGATACTGTATCTAATGTTATCAAGAGTCTCTACCTTAAGCTTAGCTTCTCTAGTCAGGTTAGATTTTTTTCACCAACATTTCATTCTGTAGAGAGAGATGAGATTCTGACTTCTTTTTTCCATCTTGTCCTGAGGGTTCAAACTTCTATAGCTTTTCTCCTGCCATCTTCAAAGTGGCTGATAGTACAATCAGAGGAGGAAAGGCCCAGCTAGCAGGAGGTTACTCTACCTCATTTCTGGGAGATGGGATCTCGCTACCTGTTGCCATTACTCTTTCCCTCTCAGTTGTCTGTAATAGTAGTGTCACTGGCTTGTGTGAATATACCAAGAAGAGAGCAAAGGGAGTATTCAAGTTCCCAACTTACTCCAAGATACCTGCACCTCTCTAGGATATAGGCAGTCCTGTGAGGAGTGTGTCACCCAAACAGCTGTGAGCTGTCATGTTTTTACCAATTTGGAGACACTGACTTATAATTTTGTTGAGGCACACTCACATATCCACTGTCACAATGTCGAAAGATGGAACTGAGTTACTTTGCTAATGAATGTCTTACAGTGCCTTTACATGCATTTTCTCCATCACTTTATCCTTCTTAATGATGTAAATACTTTTAATTTTCACAAAACCCTATGAGCTGGGAAAATGATTATATTCTTGTTTTGGCATATGCAAAATCTCAGGTTCTGTCACTCAACATGAATAAGAACTGGGTCGCTACTCTGTAACATGTAATTATGTGTCTATAAAGATGTTGTCCTAATTGCTCTATGCCCCACCTATACTGATAGATCATATTAACCTAAGAACTGTTGATATGCTTTTAGGACTTGATTTTAGAGAATTTTCACTCTGCCTAAGTTTAGGATTTACATATTAACATCCAACAACATCCTTAAAGTGTTTTGTTTGTTTCAAATTTCTTATTTGAGAGATATCCCAAATTCAAGATTATCTTTAATTATAGTCAATTTTCTTCATAAATGATGCACTATTCTATTTATTCTTTAGTCTTTGTCACAATATTAAATATTTAATATGATCCTTCTGTGCACCAAATACCACAACATTAACACAATTTTACAGAGAACACACATTGTTCTAATTTTTATGATAAAAGGCACATTTCTTATCGAGAAAAGAATAATCAAATATAAAAGACAAATGAATTTTGCTTAAAAATATTAACAACTAAATTAAAAGATGAGATAGAAAATACATTTTTTGGATGTCATTTCGGGGTTACAACAGAAATACTAAAAGTAGAAGACTATTGATAGAATTCCAGCAAGAATGGTTTAATTCCAAGTCCATCATCACAGTTACGACTCAGGCAGAAAAATTTTTAATTTTTTAAATCTATTTTGTGCAAATTGTTAGCAAACATATTAGTTAATGACCTGAAGGCAAATCCCTGACAATGTCATTTTGTGCTAATTGTGTGGAAAAATATTTCTAGCTTTTAAAAATGCTACAGTCTGGGATGCAGTAGGGAATTCATCTTTCCTGTTACAGCTGTTCTATTCAACCTTCCTCAAGGGCACTGAATCATATTGAGTGAGTCATCCAACATTCACATCGTATCTGAAATCAAGGAAAACTCTCAAGAGGCAATGCTAGGGATTAAACACTCATTCTGTTTACATTCAGTTGGCATTAAAATGAAAAATAAGTTATAAAATTAATTGGATTAATACTATGGATATCTTAATATCACATTTTCATAATGCCTTATATTAGGATGCTGAAGTTTTAGATATAACAATCATGTTTTTGTCTTTATTTTAGAAAAAGCTCCTCATTTTAAATTTATCTTCTTTAAAATAGTTTTCTTGACTATTAATGAAATGAAAAAATACTAGACATATTATTAAAATAAATGTATGTTTCATCAGTATGCTTATTAAAGGGAAACCAGTGCCTTAACAGCCTTAGGCTAAAAAATATTAAATTAAGGTGTGTTAAAGCATGAAGCTGTAAAATATATATATGTAAATTTCAAATGGTTGCAGGCACATCTGCTGTTGACTTTAGTATTATAGTAGCTTATTTTGAAAATATTGAATCTTTCAAGTTTTAGCAGAAAATAGATGAAAGAAATTGATATATTAAATGTATGCATAATTTTATTTTTGATTTACAAAATATTAATGTTCCAAAAATACGGAAAGATACATGTTTGTAAGTTAATATTTCTTCCATTTTCAACTTCTCTGTTATTTTTGCTGCATTTTTTTCACATGAGGTTAATTTCTACTCTCCCCCCACCCAAAAACCGATGGCAGTTTCTCTAGTGTACCCAATGCATACCTTCAGTGCATCTAAATTAGGCTGATTTAGGTCTTTTAAAAATTATATATATTTGATTTAAGTATCAGTTTTCATTTTCATAAACAGAATTGTCCTATAAATTGTATTGTTCTTACTTTTACATTGTAGTTTTTACATATACCATGTTCCTATAGTAAATATCATTATATTAGATGCATGTCATTTATCACATATGTATGATAAATGTCATATATCATATATACATGATAAATATATGTTATCATATATATGTGTGTGTGCATGTGTACTTGTGTGTGTGTGTGTATATACACACCACATTTATAAATCTATTCCTCCAGTGACAGACTTGTAGATTGCCTATACCTCTTGGCTACCAAGGATTACAACCCGTGATGAATGTCTTCACCAATATCTCCTTGCAGACTTGTGGGAAAGGATTGGTGAGGATTTATATTTTGCTGTGCGAATGATGACTGGATATGGGAGATTTGCATGTATGTTTTTACCAGATATTAATAAATAACTTCAATGTCTGCACATTTACATTCTCACTGGCAAAACTGAAGTTTTCAATTTCTCTGTATTCTTATATTTCATAGTGTACTGCCTTTACATTTTTGTCAATCTGCTAGTTGCAAAAGGGTATGCTTTTTTTTGTATTAATATGCATTTTCATTATCACTGAGGCTGTTCTTGCAAACATTATCTATATATATATTTCCTCAAAGACAGTACAGCAAAGGAGTAAAGAACACTGATTCTGGACAGAAACAGTTTAGGGGAAAATCTTGCCTCCTAATTACTTAAAGAAAAATAAACAAATTTGTGTACCTTATTTAACTCTCTGTGCCTCAGTCTATTCATCTATAAAATAAACATAATAATTTCTACTTCATAGACTCCATTAGTGTTAACCCATGCATGGGTTAATATGTATACAGTGTTCAACAGTGTTCAGTAACAGTATATGTATGTATACATGTACACAGATGTATATATATGTGTATACATACATATATATTTATATATGTGTATACATACATATATATTTATATATGTGTATACATACATATATATTTATATATGTGTATAAATATATATGTATACACATATATATTTGCTCTTCATTTTAAGAATTATAACAGATTTACTTACTTAATTTTATGCTATTATAAAAATTACAGTGTAGGCTTAATTTGCCAAAAGTGTCTCTTAGCTCTCTCTTGGAATTTTATTGAGTGTATATACATTTTTGCAGAGTTGACATATTAAAAATTAAGTTTCCTGGCCAGGTGTAGTGGCTCAGGCCTGTGACTACAGCACTTTGGGAACCCGAGGTGGGCAGATCACAAGGTCAAGAGATCGGACCATCCTGGCCAACATGGTGAAATCCCGTCTCTACTGAAAATACAAAAATTATCTGGGCATGGTGGTGTTTTCTTGTAGTCCCAGCTACTCCAAAGAGGTAAGAAAATCCCTTGAACCTGGGAGGTGGAGGTTGCCGTGAGCTGAGATCACACCACTGCACTCCAGTCTGGCTATAGAGTGAGACTCCTAAAAAAAAAAAAAATAAATAGAAAGAAAGAAAAAGTTAAGTTTCCCATCCATAAATCTATTAATTTTGCCATTTAAGTCTTCTAAGTTTTGATGTAAAATAAAGAGTCAACGTTCCAAGTCAGATTCATAATAGAGATTTTCTTTGCATCAAATTTTCTAATAATTTAAAGAATCTAGCCAGTTTCAAAGCACAGATAAAACATGGATATGCCTGATAATTTTTCAGCGTCCCAGTTTCTTTCTTCATGTGCCAGAATAAACTATGTTTTCCATTATGCATGTGAGATTTCAAATGATTCATGCAGAACAAATTTACAAAAAGGCAGTTATTTCTATTATAAAATGTCTTCCTTTTTAATTCTCCAGGATTTTATATATTGTAGGAAGCCAAGTCCTGTAATTCATAGAGTACAGGTTTATTTACAATAAACAAACTGAAATACAAGGTAAATGCTGCTCATCTATCACGTACTTTGTCTGCATTATTTTTTCACCGATAACAACAGGAAAGGTGGCTAGGATGTTTAACAAGAAAGAATAGTATAAGTTTCTCCCAATTGCTAACTCTATCCTTTACACTTATTGATAAATTAACAGTTTGAACAATAAGGCCAATGCATTCTTTGTTAGGGTAATTCCTGAACAATATTTTTATCATTTTTAGCATGATACTTTTAAATATACTAATGCTTTGCTATTGTCAGTATAAATAAATACTGCTCTTTTCATAAGTTCATTCATTTCATATACGACAACTTTGTTGAACTTTTGTATTAGTTCTAATTACTGTATATTGCCTCCATGTTAATCATCTTACTATTTTTTTTAATATATATACTTTAAGTTCTAGGGTACATGTGCACAACCTACAGGTTTGTCGCTTAAGTATACATATGCCATGTTGGTGTGCTGCACCTACTAACTCATCACTTACATTAGGTATATCTGCTAATGCTATCCCTCCCCCATCCTCCACACCATGACAGTTCCCAGTGTGTGATGTTCCCCATTCTGTGTCCAAGTGTTCTCATTGTTCAATTTCCACATATGAGTGAGAACATGTGGTGTTTGGTTTTCTGTTCTTGCGATAGTTTGCTGAGAATGATGGTTTCCAGCTGCATCCACGTCCCTACAAAGGACATGAATTCATACTTTTTTATGGCTGCATAGTATTCCACGGTGTGTATGTGCCACTTTGCCTTAATCCAGTATATCATTGATGAACATTTGGGTTGGTTCCAAGTCTTTGCTATTGTGAATAGTGCTGTAATAAACATACATGTATATGTGTCTTTAGAGCAGCATGATTTATAATCTTTTGGGTATATACCCAGTAATGGGATGGCTGGGTCAAATGGTATTTTTAGTTCTAGATCCTTGAGAAATCACGACAGTGTCTTCCACAATGGTTGAACTAGTTTACAGTTCCACCAACAGTGTAAAAGTTTTCCTTTTTCTCCACATCGTCTCCAGCACCTGTTGTTTCCTGACTTTTTAATGATTGCCATTCTAACTGACGTGAGATGGTATCTGACTGTGGCTTTGATTTGCATTTCTCTGATGGCCAGTGATGATGAGCAGTTTTTCATGTGTCTGTTGGCTGCATAAATGTCTTCTTTTCAGAAGTGTCTGTTCATATTCTTCTTCCACTGTTTGATGGGGTTTTTGATTTTTTCTTGTAAATTTGTTTAACTTCTTTGTAGATTCTGGATATTTGCCCTTTGTCAGAAGGGTAGATTGCAAAAATTTTCTCCCATTCTGTAGATTGTCTGTTCACTCTGATGGTAGTTTCTTTTGCTGTGCAGAAGCTCTTTAGTTTAATTAGATCCCCTTTCTGACTGTTGGCTTTTGTTTCCATTGCTTTTGGTGTTTTAGTCATGAAGTCCTTGCCCATGACTATGTCCTGAATGCTAGGTTTTCTTCTAGGGTTTTTAGGGTTTTAGGTCTGACATTTAAGTCTTTAATTCATCTTGAATTAATTTTTGTATAAAGTGTAAGGAAGGGATCCAGTTTCAGCTTTCTACATGTGCCTAGCCAGTTTACCCAGCACCATTTATAAATAGGGATTCCTTTCCCCATTTCTTGTTTTTGGCAGGTTTGTCAAAGATCAGATGATTGTAGACATGTGGTATTATTTCTGAGGGCTCTGTTCTGTTCCATTGGTCTATATCTGTGCTTTGGTAGCAGTAACATGCTGTTTTGGTTGCTCTAGCCTTGTAGTATAGTTTGAAGTCAGGTAGCATGATGCCTCCAGTTTTGTTCTTTTGGCTTAGGATGTCTTGGCAATGTGGGTTCTTTTTTGGTTCCATATGAACTTTAAGGTAACTTTTTGCAATTTTGTGAAGAAAGTCATTGGTAGCTTGATGGGGATAGCATTGAATCTATAAATTACCTTGGGCAGTATGGCCATTTTAATAATACTGATTCTTCCTGTCCATGAGCATGGAATATTCTTCCATTCATTTGTGTCCTCTTTTGTTTCATTGAGCAGCGGTTTGTAATTCTCCTTGAAGAGGTCTTCCACATCCCTTGTAAGTTGGATTCCTAGGTATTTTATTCCCGTTGAAGCAATTGTGAATGGGAGTTCATTCATGATTTGGCTCTCTGTTTGCCTGTTATTGGTGTATAGGAATGCTTGTGATTTTTGCACATTGATTTTGTATCCTGAGACTTTGCTAAAGTTGCTTATCAGTTAAGGAGATTTGTGGCTGAGACAATGGTGTTTTCTAAATACACAACAATGTCATCTGCAAACAGGGACAATTTGACTTCCTCTTTTCCTAACTGGATACCCTTTATTTCTTTCTCCTATCTGATTGCCCTGACCCTTCCAACACTATGTTGAATAGGAGTGGTGAGAGAGGGCATCCCTGTCTTGTGCCAGTTTTCACAGGGAATTCTTCCAGTTTTTGCCCATTCAGTATGATATTGGCTATGAGTTTGTCATAAATAGTTCTTATTATTTTGAGATATGCCCCATCCATATCCAATTTATTGAGAGTTTTTAGCATAAAGGGCTGTTGAAATTTGTCAAAGGCCTTTTCTACATCTATTGAGATAATCATGTGTTTTTTGTCTTTGGTTCTGTTTACATGATGGATTACATTTGTTGATTTGCATATGTTCAACCAGCCTTGCATCCCAGGGATGAAGCCCACTTGGTCATGGTGGATAAGCTTTTTGATGTGCTGCTGGATTCGGTTTGCCAGTATTTACTCAAGGATTTTTGCATCGATTTTTATCAGGGATATTGGTCTAAAATTCTCCTTTTTTTGTTGTGTCTCTGCTAGGCTTTGCTATCGGGATGGCGCTGGCCTCACAAAATGAGTTAGGGAGGATTCCCTCTCTTTCTATTGATTGAAATAGTTTCAGAAGGAATGGTACCAGCTCCTCTTTGTACCTCTGGTAGAATTTGGCTGTGAATCCATCTGGTCCTGGACTTTTTTTGGTTGGTAGGCTCTTAATTATTGCCTCAATTTCAGAGTCTGTTATTGCTCTATTCAGGGATTCAACTTCTTCCTGGTTTACTCTTGGGAGGGTATATGTTTCCAGGAATTTATCCATTTCTTCTAGATTTTCTAGTTTATTTGTGCAGAGGTGTTTATAGTATTCTCTGATGGTAGTTGGTATCTCTGTGGGATCCGTGGTGATATCCCCTTTATCTTTTTTTTTTTTTTTATTAAGTCTATTTGATTCATCTCTCTTTCTTCTTTATTAATCTTGCTAGTGGTCTATCAATTTTGTTGATCTTTTCAATAAAACAGCTACTAGATTCATTGATTTTTTGAAGGGTTTTTTTTGTGTTTCTCTCTCCTTCAGTTCTGCTCTTGCCAGTGGTCTATCAATTTTGTTGATCTTTTCAAAAAAACAGCTACTGGATTCATTGATTTTTTGAAGGATTTTCTTTTGTGTTTCTGTCTCCTTCAGTTCTGCTCTGATCTTAGTTATTTCTTGTCTTCTGCTAGCGTTTGAATGTGTTTGCTCTTACTTCTCTAGTTCTTTTAATTGTGATGTTAGGGTGTCAATTTTAGATCTTTCCTGCTTTCTCTTGTGGGCATTTAGTGCTATAAATTTCCCTCTACACACTCCTTTAAATGTGTCCCAGAGATTCTGCTATGTTGTGTCTTTTTCTCATTGGTTTCAAAGAACATCTTTATTTCTGCCTTCATTTTGTTATGTACCCAGTAGTCATTCAGGAGCAGGTTGTTCAGTTTGCCTGTAGTTGTGTGATTTTGAGTGAGTTTCTTAATCTTGAGTTCTAGTTTGATTGCACTGTGCTCTGAGAGACAGTATGCTATAATTTCTGTTCTTTTATATTTGCTGAGGAGCTCTTTACTTCCAACTATGTGGTCAATTTTGGAATAAGTGTCATGTGGTGCTAAGAAGAATGTATATTCTGTTGATTTGGGATGGAGAATTCTGTAGATGTCCATTAGGTCCACTTGGTGCAGAGCTGAGTTCAATTCCTGGATATCCTTGTTAACTTTCTGTCTGTCTTGTGGATCTGTTTAATGTTGACAGTGGGATGTTAAAGTCTCCCGTTATTATTGTGTGGGAGTCTAAGTCTTTTTGTAGGTCTCTAAGGACTTACTTTATGAATCTGGGTGCTCCTGTAGTGGGTACATATATATTTAGGATAGTTAGTTTTTCTTGTTGAATTTATCCCTTTACCATTATGTAATGGCCTTCTTTGTCTCTTCTGATCTTTATTGGTTTAAGGTCTTTTTTTTTTTTTTTTTCTTTTTTGAGATAGAGTCTTGCTCTGTCACCCAGGCTGGAGTGCAGTGGCCAGATCTCTGCTTACTGCAAGCTCTGCCTTCCAGGTTTATGCCATTCTCCTGCCTCAGCCTCCCGAGTAGCTGGGACTACAGGCGCCAGCCACCTCGCCTGGCTAGTTTTTTGTATTTTTTAGTAGATACGGGGTTTCACCATGTTAGCCAGGATGGTCTCGATCTCCTGACCCGTGATCCGCCCGTCTCGGCCTCCCAAAGTGCTGGGATTACAGGCTTGAGCCACCGTGCCCGGCTAAGGTCTGTTTTATCAGAGACTAGGATTGCAACTCCTGCTTTTTCTTGTTCTCCATTTGCTTGGTAGATCTTCCTTCATCCCTTCATTTTGAACCTATGTGTGTCTCTGCACGTGAGATGGGTCTTCTGAATACAACACACTGATAGTTCTTGACTCTTTATCCAATTTGTCAGTCTGTGTCTTTTAATTGGGGTATTTAGTCCATTTACATTTAAGGTTAATATTGTTATTTGTGAATTTGATCCTGTCATTATAATTTTAGCTGGTTATTTTGCTAGTTGGTTCATGCAGTTTCTTCCTAGCATTGATGGTCTTTACAATTTGGCATTCTTTTGCAGTGGCTGGTACTGGTTGTTCCTTTCAATGTTTAGTGCTCCCTTCAGGAGCTCTTGTGAGGCAGGCCTGGTGGTGACAAAATCTCTCAGCATTTGCTTGTCTGTAAAGAATTTTATTTCTCCTTCACTTATGAAGCTTAGTTTGGCTGGATATGAAATTTTGGGTTGAATATTCTTTTCCTTAAGAATGTTGAATATTGGCCCCTACTCTCTTCTGGCTGGTAGAGTTTCTGCCAAGAAGTCCACTGTTAGTCTGATGGGCTTCCCTTTGTGTGTAACCCGACCTTTCTCTCTGGCTTCCCTTAATATTTTTTCCCTCATTTCAACCTTGGTGAATCTGACAATTATGTGTCTTGGATTTGCTCTTCTCAAGGAGTATCTTTGTGGCATTCTCTGTATTTCCTGAACTTGAATGTTGGCTTGCCTTGCTAGGTTGGGGAAATTCTCGTGGATAATATCCTGAGGAGTGTTTTCCATCTTGATTCCATTCTCCCCATCACTTTCAGGTACACCAATCAGATGTAGATTTGGTCTTTTCACAGAATCCCATATTTATTGGAGGTTTCATTCATTTCTTTTTACTCTTTTTTTCTCTAAGACTCTCTTCTCACTTCATTTCATTCATTTGATCTTCAATCACTGACACCCTTTCTTCCAGTTGACTGAATCGGCTACTGAAGCTTGTGCATGCATCACATAGTTCTCGTGTCATGGTTTTCAGTTCCATCAGGTCATTTAAGGTCTTCTCTACACTGTTTATTCTAATTAGCCTTTCATCTCATCCTTTATCAAGGTTTTTAGCTTCTTCAATGGGTTCAAGCATCCTTCTTTAGCTCAGAGAAATTTGTTATTACCGATCATCTGGAGCCTTCTTCTCTCAACTCATCAAAGTTATCTTCCAACAAGCTTTGTTCCATTGCTGGCAAGGAGCTCTGTTCCTTTGGAGGAGAAGAGGTGCTCTGATTTTTAGAATTTTCAGCTTTTCTGCTCTGGTTTCTCCCCATCTTTGTGGTTTTATCTACCTTTGGTCTTTGATAATGGTGATGCACAGATGGGGTTTTGGTGTGGATGTCCTCTCTGTTTATTAGTTTTCCTTCTAACAGTCAGGACCCTAAACTACAGGTCTGTTGGAGTTTGCTGGAAGTCCACTCCAGACTCTGTTTGCCTGGGTATCACCGGAGGAGGCTGCAGAACTGCGAATATTGCAGAATGGCAAATGTTACTGCCTGATCGTTCCTCTGGAAACCTCATCTCAGAGGGGCACCCGGCCGTATCAGGTGTCAGCTGGCCCCTACTGGGAGATGCCTCCCAATTTGGCTACTCAAAGGTCAGGGACCCACTTGAGGAGGCAGTCTCTCCGTTCTCAGATCTCAAACTCCATGCTGGGAGAACCACTACTCTCTTCAAAGCTGTTGGACAGGGACATTTAAGTCTGCAGAAGTTTCTGCTGCCTTTTGTTCAGCTATGCCCTGTCCCCAGAGGTGGAGTCTACAGAGGCACACAGACCTCCTTGAGCTGCAGTGGGCTCCACCCAGTTGGAACTTTCAGGCTGCTTTGTCTACCTACTCAAGCCTCAGCAATGGCAGATGTCCCTCCCCCAGCCTCACTGTCACCTTGCAGTTTGATCTCAGACTGCTGTGCTAGCAGTGAGCAAGTCTTGGTGGGCATGGAACCCTTCGAGCCAGGCTTGGGATATAATCTCCTGGTGTGCCATTTGCTAAGACCATTGGAAAAGTGCAGTATCAGGGTGGGAGTGACTCGATTTTCCAGGTGCCGTATGTCATGGCTTCCCTTGGCTAGGAAAGGGAATTCCCCAACCCCTTGCACTTCCCAGGTGAGGTGTTGCCTCTCCCTGCTTTGGCTCACGGTCTGTGGGCTGTACCCACTGTCGGACAAGCCCCAGTGAGATGAACCCGGTACCTCAATTGAAAAAAAAAAAAAAAAAAAAAGAACCCCTCTTCTGTGTCACTCACTCTGGAAGCTATAGACTGGAGCTGTTCTGATTTGACCATCTTGGAACCTCCCCCAGTTATCATACTATTTCTAAATTCGGCCAATTTTGCCTTCTTTTCCTTCTAATTTTTATAGTTCTTATTTAATTTTCATGTCACATGTTTTTGGTCTGGACCTCAGGAAAATAGAAACAGTATTTATGACAGAGGATATTTTTATCTTCTCCCTGATTATAATGACATAGCATCTAGATTTTTTCCACTAAAAATTATGTGAAAATAGATTTTTAAGCACTGTTTATTTAATTATAAAAACAACTTGTGGACCTACTTTTCTGAGTTTTAAATATAATAAAATGTTAAATAAAAATTTTTAAAAGCCTCTCACTTGGTTAACTAACAAAAACGATAGAAGATACAAATTACTGTTATCAGAAATGCAAGAGGGAACGTTACTACAGATCCCTTGGATATTAAAGGGTTAATGAAATAGTATCATGAGAAATTATATGCCCAAGGATCTGTTAATATAAAAGAAATGGATCTATTCCTGGAAAGTCAAAATTTGCCAAAACTCATGCAAAAAAATATAAAATGTGAGTAGACTTATATCCATTAGATAAATTGAATTAATAATTAATATGTTTTTCAAACATGAAGCATCAGACCCAGCCTGAGCTCAATGGCTTATATCTGTAATCCTAGAACTTTGGGAAACCAAGACAGGAGGATTACTTGAGGCAAGGAGTTTGAGATCAGTCTGATCAACAAAGAGAGACCCTGTCTCCACAAAAATTAAAAAAAAACAGACAGTCATGGTGGTGCATGCCTGCAGTCCTAGCTAATAAGGAGGCTGAGCACTTGGGCTCAGGAATTCAGGGCTGCAGTGTGCCATAATCATGCCACTGCACTCCAGAGTGGGTGAGAGAGCAATATCCTGTCTCAGAAAAATACATAAAAAAGAAAGAAAGAAAGAGAGAGAGAGAGAGAGAGAGAGAGAGAGAGAGAAAGAAAGAAAGAAAGAAAGAAAGAAAGAAAGAAAGAAAGAAAGA
>NC_045455.1:46541072-46541229 GCF_002776525.5 Piliocolobus tephrosceles | reverse complement strand
AGAAAGAAAGAAAGAAAGAAAGAAAGAAAGAAAGAAAGAAAGAAAGAGAAAGAAAGAAAAAGAAAGAAAGAAAGAAAAGAAAGAAAGAAAGAAAGAAAGAAAGAAAGAAGGAAAGAAAGAAAGAAAGAAAGAAAGAAAGAAAGAAAGAAAGAAAGAA
>NC_045455.1:46412918-46541062 GCF_002776525.5 Piliocolobus tephrosceles | reverse complement strand
GAAAGAAAGAAAGAAAGAAAGAAAGAAAGAAAGAAAGAAAGAAAGAATATAAAGCACTAGACCAAGATGGGTTCACTGAGAAAATTTACTGAACACTTAAAAAAATTTCTCTGCAATCTCTTCCAAAATATGAGAGCAGAGATAATATTTTCTTATTCAATCTATGAAGCCAGCTTTACCTGAGTACCAAAACCAGACAAAGATAATATAAGAAAATTATAGACCTGTATCTCTCATGTAAATAGATGCAGAAATCCTCAGCAAAATATTAGCAAATTTAATCCAATCTCATATAAAAATAATTATGCGCTACAACTAAGTAGAATTTATCCCATGCATGCAAGGCTAGTTCAACATTAAAAAAATAATTAATGTGACCCATCCATCACATCAAAAGGCTAATGATCATATCAGCTACAGAAAAGGCATTTGACAAAATTCAAAGTCTTTGCATGTTAAAAACTCTCAGTAAACATGGAATAGAGAGGAACATCTTCAACTTGATAATGAATATCTATAAAAATCTACAAGTAACATTATACCTAATTATGCTGAACAAGATGCTGTCCTGCTAAAATTAGGAAAAATAGAAGGATATCCCTGCTTACCATTACTTTTCAACATTCCCCTGGAAGTCCTAGACAATACAATAAAGAAATAAAGGAAATTATATATATACATATACACACACACACACACAGATTGGGGAGAAACAAATAAAACTATCATTTTTCACAGATGACATCTTTATCATCATAAAAAATCCAAAAAACTTAACTAAAAAAAGTCCTGAATTGAATACAAGATTACAGCAAGTTTGCAAGATAAAAGGTTAATACACAAAAGTCAATTGCTTTCCTATAAACCATTAGTAGGCAAGTTGAATTTGAAACTAAATATGCAAAATCATTTATGCTAGCACCCCCCAAAAATGAGACACTTAGGTATAAATAGTAAAAATATGTATAATGTTGATATGAGAAGAGCTGCTAAACTACACCCAGAAATAAACAATAGATAATAAAATAAATGATAAATATACCTAACTAATATTTGAAAAAAGAGGAAAAGCAATACAATAGAGAAAATATAGTCTATTCAACCAGTAGTGCAGGGCAAGGCCAACTGGTCAGTCACATACAAATAAATGAATCTCGACACAGACTTTTATATTCTTCACAAAAATTAACTCAAAATGGATCACAGAATTAAATGTAAAGTAAAAAACTAAAAAACTCCTAGAAGACAACATAGGAGGAAATCTAGGCAACCTTGTGTGTAATGATTACTTTTTTAGACACAGTACCTAATGCATGATCCGTGAAAAATATGGTAAATTGGACTTCATTAAAATTAAAAATTTCTGCTTTGCAAAAGATAATATCAAGGGAAGGAATATACAAATCACAAAATTAGAAGAGATATTTGCAAAAGACATAGTTGATGAAGGGCGGTCATCCAAAATATACTAAATAAATAAAAAGACCCTCTTAAAAGTCAACATAAGAAAATAAACAACCTATTTTTTTCTTAAATAGGCAACAATCCTGAACAGATACTTCACTGATGAAGACGAGCACAGATGGCAAATACACATCTGAAAAGATGCTCAGCATTGTATCTCACTAAGAAACTACAGTTTTAAAATAAATGAGATACCAATATGCAACTATTTGAATGTCCAAAACTCAAAGCACTGGCAATATCAGAAGTAAGTAGCATGTAAGGCAACAAAAACTCTCATTTATTGCTGGGAGGAATGTAAAATGTCACAATGACTTTGGAAGACAATTCGGGAGTTTCTTACAAAACTGATTCTACTCTTACATACAATCCAGCAATCCCACTCCTTGGTATTTACCCAAATGAGTTGAAAACAGGTCCACATAAAGCACTACAGAATGGATAATTATAGCAGCTTTATTCAAAACTGTCGAAACTGAGATATGACTAAGATGTTGTTCAGTTGGTTAATGGATAAATAAACCATCATCCATCCAGACAATAAGATATTATTATTCAGTGCTAAAAAGGAATGTGTTATAAAACAATAAAAGACATGGAGAAAACTTATAAGCATACTACTGATTTTAAAAAGCTAATTTGGGCTGGGCATGGTGGTTCATGCCTGTAATTCCAGCACTTTGGAAGTGGGAGGATCACTTGAGGTCAGGAGTTTGATACCAACCTGACCAATATGGGTAATACCTGTCTCTACTAAAAATAAGACAAAAATTAGTCAGGTATGGTGGTGGGTGCCTTTAATCCCAGCTACTTGGGAGGCTGAGGCACAAGAATCACTTGAACCTGGGAGGCAGAGGTTGTAGTGAGCCAAGATCACACTACTGCACTTCAGGATGGGCAACAAAGTGAGACTCCATTTCAAAAAATTAAAATTAAAATTAAAAAAGCCAATTTAAAAATGCTGTATACCATGTGATTCCAACTACATGACAGTATATAGAAAACAAAACTATGGAGAGACAAAAAAAAATGTTTAGTGGTTGCCAGGGTTTATGGGAAGGAAACGGATAAATAATCAGAGTGGGGGGGATTTCTAGGGCAGTGAAACTATTCTGTATGATACGATAATGGGGGATATGTGTCATTATACATTTGTGTAAACCCATAGAAGGTACTACACCAAGAGTGAACCCTAATGTAAACCATGTGCTTCTGTTACAGAGATTTGTCAATGTCAGTTAATCAGTTATAACAAATGTACCTCTGGTGCAAGATGGTGAGAGTGGAGTGGCTGTGCATATGTTCAGAAGAGGATATATAGGAAATCTCTGTACCTTCCACTAAAGTTTACTGTGAACCTAAAACTATTTATAAAAAATAAAGCCTACAAAGTCCTAATTAGATAGGGAGAATAGTTTATTTTTTATTTTTTATTTTTTTGTTGGAGCTATATTATGCAGCACGATGAATATAGTAAATGATATTATACAGCATGGTAAATATAGCAAATATATTAATTAGCTTGATTTACTTATTCCACATTGTATGTATAAATCATAACATCACTTCATGCCCCATAAATATACATAACTGTAATTTATCAATTTATAATTTAAAAAATTCAGTGAGCTTAAAATTAAGTCTACATAAAAATAATAATGAAGTGTTTAATTTTTTTTAAAAGAAATTACACTGTAAGATAAATGTTAACTTATCCACATTGATCCATTGCATGTTAGCCTCTGAAAAAATGCTTTTCTCCCCTGGAAGAATGGGAAACCAGCCTGTATTAGTCCATTCTCATGCTGCCAATAAAGACATACCTGAGACTGGGTAATTTCTAAAGGAAAGAGGTTTAAATGACTCACAGTTCAGCATGGCTGTGGAGGCTTTAGGAAACTTACAATCATGGTGGAAGGGGAAGCAAATGCTTCCTTCTTCATACGACTGTAGGAGAGAGAAGAATGAGAACCAAGGAAATGGGAAAGCCCCTTATAAAACCATCAGATCTCATGATAACTTACTCACTATCACCAGAATAGCATGGGGGAAATCACCTCCATGATTCAATTACTTCCTACCAGGTCCTTCCCATGATACGTGTGGCCTATAGGAACTACAATTCAAGATGAGATTTAGGTGGGGACACAGCCGAAATATATCACAACCTAATAGTCCCATAGACAGTTTTTTTTTTTTTGCTTTTTTTTTTTTTTTTTTTTTTTATAAATACAGAAATTGGCCCTTCTTGTCTTAAAGCTTAAAGCTTATATTTGTTTTATCTTAGTTCCTTCCTCAGGAAGGGACCCTTAAGCCTCTCAAAAAGTATCAAAAAACTGAAACTCAGCAGATCACCATATCCAGACACTGAGACTCCAGCTCCCTCATTCATCATGACTACTTCCTTACCCCTCCTGATTTCCTGTTTTCTCACACACAGTTACATTTCTTCCCAGCTATATAAACTCCAAATTTTAGTTGGTCAGGGAGATGGACTTAAGAATGATCTCTCATGTCCTCAGCTACAACATTTGATTTAAAGCCTTCTTCCTTGGCAATAATCATTGCCTCAGTGATTGACTTTATGTGCAGTGAGTAGCAGGACCTAGACTGAATACCTGATATTCCAGTAACAGATTTTGGTTCCCTAAACTGTTATGTGAGTTGCTCCTGGCTTGGCTATTTTTGGGCAAGGAATCTCAGAAGTCCTCCTAAGCAGCTGCCCACCCAATTTTGGCTGGAGGTGAGTTTCCATATCTCTCTGGGCCTTCCACAGTCAGCCCCAACTGCATTCCTGATTGCCTTGGAAAAACAGCCTTTGAAATGTGGCCCCTACATCTGGATTGGTGAGTGTCCTTTGTGGGTCCAGACATCAGGGTCTGCTTCTCTCAATTTGAGAAATTTTTGAAGAAATTTTTCACCTGCAGGTTGAGAAATTTTTAATGTGTGGGTTGAACAAGCCCAACTGACCTTGAGAGGAAAGCACCCTGATTCAATTTGGACACTCTTGGGGGCTTGCATGTAATTGTGTGTTTTGTGTTGCATCAGGGCAGATGAGTGTCTTCGTGGATATCAGACAGTGAGATAAGCTCCTCTCAATTTAGGAATTTCCTAAAGTATTTTTGTTTGCAGGTTAATCAAGCTGAACTAATGGAGAGAAGAAGCACCTGACTGACTGTTTCAGTTTGGACACACTTGGGGCTTGTTGGTTGCTTCAGCAGTTGGATTTTCATTTTGGAAATTGTGTGTGTATCACGGGAAATTCAAATTCCATAAAGTGATATTCTTTTATAATATTACTTGGCCCCAACATTGTCTGGAATCTGGAGTTTGCTGTTGAATGGGAAAGTGGGATGGAGTTCCATGAACCCAGGCTATTGTGATGCTCTTCTAAGCAGGGTCAGGCCTGGTTAGTATGTGATATTATTTGGTGTTATTTGGTCCCAGTATTCTTTGGAGTCTGGGGAGGTTTGGCCTTTAAACATCAAACTGACATGAAAACTGCTTTACCCAAAATTTTGGTTCACAGCATTCATTGGATTAGCTATGGGGACAAATCAATTCTAGCCATGTAAACCAGTGAGTCTGTGTTGCTATTTTGTGGCTAGAGTTCTGAGTTAAAGCTATTGGATCTTTGTTTATGTGTGTGTGCATGTCTAGATGTGTTCATGTCTATGTACATTTATTATGTTTTATTTTATGTCTCCCAAATTGTCTTATAAATAAAAAAGCACTCATAAATGAAGTAAGTCCAAAGTATTTTTTTCAAGTTTCATGTGTCTTAAGTAAATCTTTCATAAGCTGACTTTAAAGTTATCAGTAAAATAGAAATAGAAATGTCTTCAGCATTATCAACTCACATTTTTATCTGGGCTTTATATTTGCCTCTGCTAGATATTTTGAGATGTCAGGGATTGGGACAGGTTGTAAAACTATAAACCCAGTCAAACAAAAAGATTTTTCTTTGTGTGATTTTTTTTATAGGTAAGACTAATATTGTTGGTTTAATTAAAATAGCTAAATCTTTTGAGTTATTGGTGAAAATGCACATTAGTTAACTTTAAGGTTCTTATTTTGGTTAACACCTGATATCCACAGATTACAAAGTTGTTAACAAGAAGGTAAGTAATGCATAAACAATCTAGTTAAACTGCCTATATATATATATATATGTAAGCATCATAGGTGAAATTTTTGTGTAATTTAAATCTTAAAAAAAAAAAATTTCATGCTCATTGACTGAATCATTTCCAATTAAGAAAGGATTATGATACAGAAAAATATGTTTCTATATATTGTGGAATTGTTCTCATCTATAAAATGCTAATATCTGATACTTCAGAATTTCTTGCTTTCTAAGGTTTCACTAAAATTGAAGGTTAGTAAAGATAAGAATTATAGTTAATATATAATTGTGTATATAAAATGTACTAAAAACGTTATGTTTCTAGTTAGAAGAATAGTTTTGTCACTGGGTGCAGTGGCTCACACCTGTAATCCCAGCACTTTGGGAGGCCAAGGAGGGCAGATCACGAGATCAGGAGTTCACTACCTTTCTGACCAACTAAAAATACAAAAATTACCCTAGTGTGGTGGCACATGGATGTAATCCCAGCTACTCAGGAGGTTGAGGCAGGAGAATCACTTGAAACTGGGAAGTGGAGGTTGCAGTGAGCTGAGATCATGCCCCTGCACTCCAGCCTGGATGACAGAGCAAGACACTGTCTCAAAATAATAATAATAATAATAATAATAATAATAATTTATTTTTCTAATTCAGAATTTATCTAAAAGTTTAAAAAATAATGACTTGAAAAGATTATTTATGAAACAATATAGAGAGGAACCAGTAAGTAGGAGACAGAGATGTGAAAACAGTTATGAATATGAAGATATACTTTTGGTAAGAAAGGCTATAATGAAAAGAGAATAATTTTATATGAGAAAGGATCTTGTATGGTGAATTTTTGTCCTAAAATAAAATAACTGGTTATTTAAAAGGAAAAGCAAATTTAGGACAAAACAGAAAGTCCAAGCATATCATAGATGGTCTGTGAAAGTTATATGTGTTTTTTTCATGGTTCTCTGTGCGTCTGTCTTTATGCACATACAAAGAAAATAGAAAGCTGAAAAAATGTAGATAGTAAAATATTCTTTAAAATCTGATAGAAACTTGGAGAAATTTGGCTAATTCACATTGGTCATAGTTAAAGCTCTTAGTCTCAATGAAGGTAAATTAAGAAATATTATAATGAAATACATTGGATAATTGGCAATTCATTTTATAACATAGTTAAGCAGAAAGCCAGATTTAACATGGAGCCAAATTTCATATAAATGCTTGCATTGCTTTTTTTCACAACGTGTTTGCTCTTCTGCATAGATAATACTAGCACTGTAGTACTTACTGGTCATGTGGCCTAAAGTGAGTTTCTTAATTGCATGAAATATATAGTGGTATTGATAGACTTAAAGACATTAATTTTTGTGCCAGGAACGAAATATTCATCATCTTTTTTAAGGCTCTGGGTAACATGTTAGCTTCCAAGATTAACTGAGTAGGAGAAAAATTTGGAGTTGGTTTCTTGTTTATTTGTTTTTGTCTTTAGTTTTTTATTTATTTGCTGTTTGTTCTTCTTTGGGTTCTATATATATATATATATATATATATATATATATATATATATATATATAGAGAGAGAGAGAGAGAGAGAGAGAGAGAGAGAGAGAGAGAACCATTGATATTTTCTGGTTTCCAGTAGAAGTCTTTTATTTGGTTCTGTAAATAGTCACGTTGCTTCCCATGCATTTCTAACAAGCCATCATTTGTTCTCTTTTTCTAGAATTCCTAAACTACCTTTGTCAAACCTGCAAAAAAAAAAAAATGGTAGCACACATCAGCCATTTAAAATTTCATTGGTTTTGCTTACCTTTGATTATCAAGAGACATACAAGAGCTTTAAGGATCCTGGCAAAAATAAATAAATAAATAAATAAATAAATAAATAAATAAATAAATAACTTATTTATACAAGTTTTGAGCAGAAATAATGAACTATTTATTTTGTTACTTGCAAAATGAGGTGAGAATAAAAATCTTTAAAATGCATTTATTTCCAAGGTAATTAGGTAATTCAATTCAATCAATAATGTGGGGTTGTTTTAGATTTTTTTTCTTTAGGTAATGAAAAATTGCAATGTGGGTGCAAAATTTTAATGTTCAGGAAAGATTAGCCTTGTCCTTAAGTAATTGGTATTTCTCTCAAACTAATTCAGTTGTGTTTATCTTTATTAAAATTAAGTGATATTCACTTGGATTAAGTAGTAATAAAAAATTGTGAGAGTTTCTAGTGATCTTTGATCCAAGCCATTAATCGGTAATGGGCCTTCATGTATGTACTTGAAAACAAAATATGTGTAAGTTCTGCACTGGTATGAAGATTTTAGTGGTGGAAGTTACATCATCAGTTGTCAATACTGTATCTAGAAACTAATCTTGGAAATATGTGAGAATGCTCCTTTAAACTAGCTGAAAAGAAATAACTGTGTGCTCGTTATTACTTTTTCCCTGTTTTGTTGTATAAAATTTACTGATATTTACATTTACTTTGAAAAAATGATGGACAGAAAAGTTAATTGTCTTACTTTGATAAATTTGCCATGGGACCCAAATCATCACACTGTTGATGCCTTTGGTCACAGTTCTGTCACTAGAATGCTAGCAACTAGAAATATGCAGTGAGGGCCGGGCGCGGTGGCTCAAGCCTGTAATCCCAGCACTTTGGGAGGCCGAGACGGGCGGATCACAAGGTCAGGAGATCGAGACCATCCTGGCTAATACGGTGAAACCTCGTCTCTACTAAAAAAAATATACAAAAAATTAGCTGGGCGAGGTGGCGGGCGCCTGTAGTCCCAGCTACAAGGGAGGCTGAGGCAGGAGAATGGCGTAAACCCGGGCGGCGGAGCTTGCAGTGAGCTGAGATCCGGCCACTGCACTCCAGCCTGGGTGACAGAGCAAGACTCCGTCTCAAAAAAAAAAAAAAAAAAAGAAATATGCAGTGAGTAACCTAACCACTGAAATGCAGTGATTTGGAGTGCCTCAGGCAGGCAGTAACTCTTATAAACCAAACCACAGTGTTGTCACTTGTGACATGTTAGAGAGAATGACAGGACTTTGTGTAGTATGCATAATCTATTAACTAATCCTTGTGCTGTTAAGTTACTGGCCTTTGACTCCTGGGTCTAAAAAGGGCACCAACCCCTGATAAATCTTGAGTAATGACACAAGTTGAATCCTTGTCTTCAGACCTAGGAGAAGGTAACAATCAAAATGAACTGTGTTTGTGAGACATGGGACCAGAAATTAAAACTAGCAATCCCTATAGGCTCAGGGACTAATTGCAAAAGAGGTGGGCATGTGAGATTGTAAGGGCTGATTTTGAGGGCTAAGTTCAGAGTTTTTCTATAAATTAAATATCAATATCTGAAACACACTCATGCAAGGCCAGTATCTGGGCCTATGTGTCAGAATAACAGAATTTTCTTGGAACATTGATCTGCTCTTTAATAGAAAACTGGAAGGGGTTATAAAAAGTTTATGGGAATCTTACTTTATGGTCAAACTGATTAAAATTTGAAAGATTTGTTTATAAGATTTTACTAAAATTAGCTTTAATGTCAGTAATATACAAGACAAAGGTAAAATATGTATTTTTCTTTTGAACAATATTTTCATGTACAGGATAATAAGATATTTTTGTCTACATTTTGAGTAGTACTACAGAAGAAAAAAAATAGAAGGAAGGAGAGACAGAGAGAGTTGGCCTCATGCTGTTTTTATTAGGTCTTATTGTTTAGGAAACTGGTCTCTTCTCTACCAAAGAGTAAACACTTTGAATTATATTTTTTCCTAGATGAATGACTATTTTATAGTAATTCATGTTCCTATTTGGTGATATTGAGTGTCTTAGACCTTTGGTATTTTACAAACTTTCTAATAACAAAATTTCAAGTTCTGAATTCAGTGTCTATGACCTTAAACCAACATTTTTGGATATTAAGTTCCCTGAAGTCCAAGAAAGATGTATTAGGCTTATTAGGTTTATTTGTTGTTAGAATTATACAGGAAGAATTGTCAAATGTGAAGTGCTAGTTTTCTGAGGGTTATATTTATATAGGTATGTTGTTAATATGTGTTCCAAGCTTATATGACATTCCTGAAATTCTGATATGTCTTAATGTATGTTCTCAGTAATAATTATAATTATTGTATTAAATTATGTCATGCTATAGAAAGTGTGCTAAATTGTACGTCCTTGTCAACTGTGTCTTTTATTATGGCTCTTCTAAGACCTGTGTCATTCAAAATTGTTGTTTTGCTTGGATTCCCCTCAAAAGGTGACTTATAATCAGCTACAATTCAGAGCTTCCTTCTTTGGGAGAGTTCACGGAAATAACTTTTTAATGCAGGTTTCTGATCACTTTGGAGGTTGTGCCACTGTATTACATAAAACCTCCAGGACTCTAATTAAAAGGCTGATGTGTTCATAACGATTGCCTGCCCAATATGAAGCAGACCGAGTATTGATTGAAGGGACTGAACTAATGGAGGACTGAAATAATTTTCATGGCTATTTTTGTTCAACATATTGCTTATTCTTTTGTTTTTCAGAGTTTGGAGAATTTGTTTCCATTTCAGCTATTTATAGCCTTAAAATATATTTTAAGTATATAGAGTATACTTTTATAAATAGAATTTGGGGCATATTTATCTCCTTCTGCCTAATTTCTCCAGAATAAACTATTTGTGAATATTCTTAATTCATGGCAATGTGTTTGTTTGCATACATTTAATAAGAACTCCTTTTCTTTTATAATGGAAACAAATTGAAGGAACTAGTAATTTTCCCAGGGCATTGACTGAAATGGCTTTGTAAGAGGTTCCAGCAAAGCCAGTCTAGGAGAGCCTATGTGGACAATAATTATTGCTGCACTGTACGTGGGTAATCAAGGCAAGTATATGAGACTGAAGCTTATTTAACAGGTAGGTTGGTCCTGCTGTAATTTGTCTTTGGTGGAAGTGGGGCAATGGAGAGAGAAAGATTGTATTTTACAATAAATCTACAGCATTATATTAATCTTTGATTCCTAGATGGCCACATGGTCACCTATGGAATGTAGCTGTCCATGATGCCCCTCCTCAGCATGAAGCAATCAGAAAGATCAATGACCAGATTCCTCAAATAATAATAATAATAATAAAAAACTCTTGGACTGGTTTCAGTCCCCCCTTTCTATTTATCAATAAAAATTAAAAAAAAATATATTGATTGATAAATAGAAAGGGAGGACTTAAATTGGCCCAAGAGTCCCATAGATAATTTTGTTGTTTTTTTTTTTAAAATAAGCATAGAAATTGGCCCTTTTTGTCTTAGAACTTGAAGCTTACATTTGTTTTATCTGAGTTCCTTCCTCAGGAAGAGACTCCCAGCCCTCTCAAAAAGTATCAAAGAACTGAGTTTCACCGGATTATCACATCCAGACATTCAGACCTCAGGCCCCTGTTTCCTCATGACTGACTGCTTCCTTACCTCTCCTGAGTTCCTGTTTTCTCACACATAGTTACATTTCTACCCTGCTATATAATCCCACAATTTTAGTTGATCAGGGAGATGGATTTTAGATTGATCTCCCATCTCCTCCTTCAACACCTGATTAAAACCTTCTTCTTTGGCAATAATTGTCTTCGTGATTGGCTTTTTGTGCAGTGAGCAGCAGGACTTATATTGCATGATGGTGTTTTGGTAACAAATGCAGTAGGATAGCTACAATCCAGTGCATAAAACAATAAGTTTTGGTTTGGTTTATCCTTGTCACCTATGCATCTTAAGGACCTTATAATGCAAGCACTGGAATCTCCTTCCTATAATATTATATCCAGCCCACTAGGCATTCTGTTCTACTGTGGAAGGAATGGACAAAGGCAAACCATGCAACTGCCACTACTGCAGATTTTATAATCTTTTAGTAGCATGTGAAATGAAATATAAAAGAGTGAAATTATTAAATGCTGCTCAAACAAGTACAGTCTATGTACTATTTGGCCATTTGCTCTTGTTTGCATGATGTAGTACAATTTGTATTAAAATATGTTAAGATGGTAATAAAGTAATTTTGCAATTCTGGGATAAATTTTACCTGATCAGAGCTGATTGATTTTAATTTCTCATTAGATCAGGAAATTTGTTACATTAAGATATCATGCATCTGTATCAATATGTGAGATTGGCATATAATTCCCTTTTCTTTGTTTGCCTTTACCTCATTTTTGTAAAATGTTTTTCCAAGTTTTCCTCTTTTCCTGTATTACAGAGAAGTTCTCTAAAAGAGTGATTTTCTGTTAATTGAAAGTATAGTAGAAAATCCTGAATAAAATTCTAGCAAGCCAATACAACAACACATTAAAAAGATAATTTACCATGATTATGTGGGATTCACCCCTGGGATGCAAGGATGATTCAACATACTCAAATCTGTAAGTGTGAAATACAAGTTTAGCAGAATGAAAGACAAAAATAAAATGAAAATCTCAATAGATGCAAAAAAAGCAACTGACTAAATTGAACATCTTTTCAAGATAAAAGCTGTTAACAAATAACATATAAAGACCTATACCACAACACAATAAAGGCCAGATATTACAAGGCCAGAATGAACATTATACTCAATGGGGAAAACTGAAAGCTTTTCTTCTAATATCCAAAGCAAAATAAAGATGCCCACTCTTACCATTTCTATTAAACATAGCACTGGAAGTTCTATGCAGAGCAATTAAACTTTAAAAAAAAAAAAAAAAAGACATAAAAGGCGTTAAAATTGGAATTAAAGAAGTTTAATTGTATCTCTCTGTAGATAACATGATCTCATACAGAGAAGATTGAAACTCCACCAAAAATTATTAGAACTAATAAATAAATTCAGAAAGATTTAGGATACAAAATCAATGCACAAAAATTATTAATATTTTTATAGATGAATAGTAAACTATTGGAAAACAAATCTGGAAAAGTTTCATTTTTCAATAACTGCAAAGATAAAATTTAGGAATAAATATAACCAAGAGGTGAAGTTCTATACACCAACTAGAAAATACTGGTGAATAAAATTGAAGAAAACACAAATAAATTGAAACATCTTATGTCCATGGAATGGAAGAATTAATATTTTTTTAAATTCCCTACTACTCATAGTAATCTACAGATTCAATGCAAACCCTATGAAAACTCCAATAACATTTTTTTCACAGAAATAAAATAAATCATAAAATTTTTAAGCATCCACAAAAGACCCTAAATAGTCAAAGCTATGTTTAGCTAACAAAGCAAGCTGAAAACATCATATTATCTGTCTTCAAAATATACTGCAAAGCTCTAGTAACAAAACAGTGTGGTACTCACTGAAAAATAAGCACTGGCCTAAAAATTAAGAAGACCCATGGAACAGAAGAATACAGAGCCCAGAAATAAATCCATGCATTTATAGCCAACTGATTTTTAACCATATCGCTGGGATAACTTCTCCACAGGCAGAAGAATATAATTAGACCCTTATCTTATACCATATACACAAATCAATATAATTAAAAATAAATAAATAAATAAAATACATATAAAAATGGATTAAAGATGTAAATATAAGACCTGAAACTATTAAACCGTTAGAAGAAAACTAGGTGGAAAGATTCATGAGATTAACCTGAGCAATATTTTTTTTTGGATAAGACTTCAAAAACACAGAGAACAAAAGCAAAAATAGACAAATGCAATTACATCAAACTAAAAAGCTTTTGCAGAGCCAATGAAACAAAACACCAGAGCAAAATGACAACCTAGAAAACATACATCAGATAAAGAGTTGATATTAAAAATACATAAGGAGCTCAGTCTGGCACCCTGGTGCACGCCTGTAATCCCAGCACTTTGAGAGGCCAAGGTGGGTGGATCGCCTGAGGTCAGGATTTTGTGACAAGCCTGACTAACATGGTGAAACCCTGTCTCTACCAAATACAAAAAAAAAATTAACCAGACATGGTGGCACATGCCTGTAATCTGAGCTATTTGAGAGGTTGAGACAGGAGAATCGCTTGTACTTGGGAGGTAAGAGGCAGTGAGCGAAGATAGCACCATATGTGTGTGTGTGTATATATATACACACACACACAAACGCAAATATAAGTATATACATATATACACATATATATGTATATACATACACATATATAAGTATGTACATACACTTGTGTGTGTGTATGTGTGTGTGTGTGTGTATAGAGCTCAAACAAGTCAGTAAAAAGAAAACAGATAATCCAACTTAAAAATAGGTGAATAGACATTTCGTAAATGAAGACATACAACTGGCCAATAGGTACATGAAAAAATGTTCAACATTACTAATCATCAGGGAAATGCACATTAAAGCTACAATGAGATGTTACCTTATACCTGTTGGAAGTGCTATTGCGAAAAAGACAAATAAGTGTTGGGGACAATTTGGATAAAAAGGAACACTTGCACTCTGTTGATATAAATTAGTATAGTCATTATACAGAAAGTAAAGGAATTTCTCAAAATATTAAAAGCAGAATTACAATATAATTAATCAACCCTACTTCTTGGCATATATTCAAAATAAATGAAGGCAGTCTTTTCAAGAGATGTCTGCACTTCCTTTTTTATTACAGCATTATTTGCAATAGCCAAGTTATGGCATCGTCACAAATGGATGAATAGATAAAGAAAATGTAGTACATATATACTATAGAATATATTCAGCCATAAAAAAATATTTTTTTTAAATTTTAGAAAACATGAATGAACCTAGAGAACATTATATTAAGAGAAATAAGCCGATCACAGCAAGACAAATAATACCACATGATCTCAGTCACATACGGTATCTAAAATATTGATATCGTAGAAGCAGAGGATAGAATGGTTGTTACTAGGCACTGGGTCAATAGTGGGGAAGAGGTTGAGGAAATGTTGGAAAAAGTTTACAAAGTTTCAGTTAGATAGGAGTAATAAGTTCAAGAGATCTGTTGTACAACATGGATGACTATAGTTAAAAAGAATATATTGTATTCCTGAAACATGCTAACAGACTAGATTTTAAATATTCTCACCATAAAAATGACAAACATATGAGGTAATAGATATTTAAATTTGCTTGATTTAGCTATTCTACAGTGTATATATATGATAAAACATCATGTTGTACACCAAAAATATATACAATTTTACCTGTGAACTTTTTAAAAAATAAA
Organism: Piliocolobus tephrosceles; assembly: GCF_002776525.5. Taxonomy (NCBI): domain Eukaryota; kingdom Metazoa; phylum Chordata; class Mammalia; order Primates; family Cercopithecidae; genus Piliocolobus; species Piliocolobus tephrosceles. Next base: position 46,526,277 of record NC_045455.1, on the reverse strand, counting down.
AATTAAAAAGAAGAAACTGTAGTAGAACTCACCTGTAAAAGGCTATAGGGCTGAATTTTTTGTGTGTGGTGGAGGGGTGAAGTACAGAATTATTTTTCTCTAACATTTTAATTAATATAATGATAATCTTTCTTTCAAGGTTTCTATTTCTTCTGACAATTTTAGCATCATATAGGTGAAGAAATACATCTATTTTAATATGTTTTCACATTTATGAACACAAGTTTAATAATATTTAATAGCTCTTTTAAAAATCTCAGCAGTTACTTGTACCATAAAACACTTAGATCTGAGTTCACCAGAGGCTGTAATGACATTTTATCTTTTTGTAGAGATATGTTTCAAGCTAAAGTCACATGTTTATGCTACTGAGAGGAGTCAAAAAAACTGTAGTTTAACACATTGATTTATAACACTTGAAGGTAAATAGTGTGACTGCACAGCTGTGTATAAATGACTAGAAAATCAAACTGTGTATTTTAGTAAAAACTTCTGGTATGTCATGTGAAAAGAAGTCTATTTTTACAGTATATTATAATAAATTACAGCACAGTACAGTAAATTGCAGAATAAAATTAGGGCATATATTATATCTAAAGGAACTATTGTAAAAAATGGCAGCTGATGGAAAGAAACAAGTGGCACCATGTATAATGACAAGAACTGTGTAGAAAATTATAAAGTAAAGGACATAGAATAATGGAATTGCAGATAAAATTTATCTTGTGTCTCTAGGTAAAATGCTATATATATCACATTTTATTTAAAAAAGTAATAGACACTCAGAGCCTCCCTAGATTAGAGTCTATGCTCTTTTTTTAAATAATTCAAATTTTTTAATTGGCAAAGAACATTTGTACATATTTATGGGACGAAATGTGATGTTTTGATACATGAACACACACATACACTGTAGAAAAATGAAATCAAGCTAATTAACATATCTATTTCTTTACCTATTCTCTTGATTCCATTTTACAGTGCTTTTACTTCTAGACCTTAGTGTTAGAAGAGCCTTTCTTGTCGACATTGCTGTTTCATAACGTTATTGATGTTGTATGCTCCCTTAACTGTCTTGAATAGAAAATGGTAAAGGAAAAGAAAAGTAGATCTCTGGGAAGGAACAGTAGACAGTGGGAAATATAAAAATAGTCTACCATAAGTCCAACTATTTTTTTTTATCTGGTATCATTGCCAAACTCACTTATCTTCTATTTTCTTGAGCTTCAGCTGCCTGAGGCTTGAAAGTCACTTCTCGGAGTCTCCATAGCCCCCAGCCTAGCAGAAAAAAATACTAGAATCTTACATTTCCTGGAAGATGTTTGGCCTCAAGTCACTTGTCACTGCTGCCAAATCACTCTTTTGTGCATGATGCTACAACTGAACAAAAAATAAGTGTTCATTTTCTACCTTTTGGCATGGTTTTGGAATTTATATTACCAGGTTAATTTATAGTTCCTGAATCATCTTGAAAACCTTGAAGTTGACACATATATTGTAAAAATAGAAACTGCATAAATAATGAGATTGTTAGAGAATACCTTAAGTAGTTGCCATTTTTTAGAGGGTATATACCAATGACAGGTTGGCCCAGAGAATCCACATGGGTCATGATGAACACCTCCAACAAACTAGAATGACTTTCTAATTTAAGTGAATACGTTTCTTTACATAAAATAATATTATTTTGTACCTCATAGCAAATATTAATTTTACATTGTGTTGTTATGTTGAAGATTTCTTTTTGTTTGGTTTGTATATCATATTCCAACAAGTTATGCATCCAGTTTATTTAATTTTCTCCTGTTTTGATTATTGATGTGATTATTTCTTCAAAAATAAATTAGAGAAACTATAGAAATAACATCTTTGTTTTACTTTTATTTAAAAATCAAAGAGGTCTACATGATGGCAACATAGCTACATAGACTGTATTTGTATCCAGTATCCTGCTGGTTGTCAAGTTTCTCTGTAGAGGATATAGTTTCAACATATATCAAGATGTGGTGTGTGATTTATAAGTCTATCCAGAAAAATGTGTCATTTCTAATTTTTGTATATGAAACTGGTAATTCTAAATGTAGATTTCTATAATTTTATATATGATTATTAGCTAACATTAGTAAATGAATATTAACTATGAAATTATCAATATACTTTAATTTGACATATAATACTGAACTGTTAAATTCACTTCTACACTTAATAAAATAATTGAAAAGTAAAATACAGTGATGCACTAAATAGAAAAATCCAATATATTTTGAACAATTAGTATAAATACCATTCAGGTTTTTTTTTACTTTAAAACTTTTCACTTTGGGGTATTTGAAGATAAGAGGAACATGCTAGCTAGCCTGTGTATAGCTACCATTGTTTTATGTAAATTGATCTTATATGCTATCTTAATGATCTGTCATGGAGTGTATTGTTACTCTAAAGAAAGTAGGTAGAAAATGAATATTATTATCTTTAAAAACACAAAAAGAGCATCCTTTTTATTTTTTTAGGTTGCTTTTGTTTTAGATAATTTTTTCCTACATTTATACAATATGATTTTTCTCATTTCAGGTCTTCATGTCCCTGTAGGAAGAGTTCATTTATTTAAAAGGTAAAAGAATATTCTGTATAAATAGCATTAGCAGAATCTTTTTTTGTGTTTGCTGATTCTCAATATTGAAGCAAGGTGTCAGAACACAAGGAGGTATGGGTTTATTGCTTAGTTTTCCCATGTTCACCTTCAAATATCTGCATGTCTGTAGAGTTCATAAGAATTAAAGTTGTTAGGAGCATGAAATCAGTTTTTACCTCTTTCTCTAGCTGTATTTAAATTAGTAAAGAATTAGATATCCAAAAGCTTGAAATATGATGTGAAGAGTTACAATGCCATTCATTTGTCTTTTAGAGTGTTAGAATCACCTTTACCACCTTCAATGTATTTTTAAGTGCATAAAGAAAGAAAAAAATGACATCATGTCCACTTTTCCATGTCTATTTGAAACAATGCACACGCCATCCCACTTTCTTTTGCTCATTCCTGAAATGCAACATAAATATACATACATACACCCACTCCTAGCAAAGCAGCCAAATGTACCAGGCAACAGATGGGAAACTGAGAGCCCATGTGTTCACATTCATTATGCCAATAACTTGCTGGGTGATCTTGGGCAAACTACATATCTTCAGCTAATTAGCTTCTCTCTAAAAGAACAGAGCCATAGGGCCTGGATATTAGCTCTCAGATGCCAAGTAATGAATTAGTCCCATCATCTTCCTTATTATGAAAAACATATTCAAATAATAAAGAGCTGGAATAGATCTTATTATTATTGCATAATCTCACTAGGTTTTCCCTGCTGTTCTGGAGGCTACAACCAAATGCTTTGCAATACCCATTAAAAAAGAAAAAAAAAGAACTTTCTCTACTACTACAACAGTAAGAATTTTTTAAAAAGATGAATTCTCTAATGCTGACATAGTAACAAAGGAAAAACAATAGATACATCTAACTTCTCCAAAGAAGATGCAAAAATAGACAATAAATGTACAAAATAATTTTCAACATAATTAGTCATTAGGGAAATGAAAATCAAAACTAATCTACTAAGATGGATAAAATACAAAATACAGAAAATAACGAGAATTGGTATGGTGTGGAAAAATTGGAACTCCACATAGATTGCTAATGGGCTTGTGAAATGTTGCAGTGACTCTGGAAAATAGTTTGAATGTTCTTCAAATTGTTAAACATAAAATTAGCAGATATTTCTCTAGTAGTTATGTATCCAAGAGCATTGAAAACATATGTCCATCCACAAACACATACACAAATGTTCACAGCAGCATTATTTATAGTGATTCCAAAATGGAAACAACCCAAATGTTCATCAACTGATAAACAGGTAAACAAAATGTGATAGATTTATACAATGGAATATTATTCCATCATAGGAATGAAGTACTGAAGTATTTTACAGTATAGATAAACCTTATAAACAGTATGTTAAGTGAAAGTAGTCAGTCATAAAGTACTCCATATTATATAATCCTATTTATATAAAATGTTCAGAAAAGGCAAATCCATAGAGATAGAAAGTTGACTAACAGCAAAACTGACTCAATGCTATTTGATGTCACCTCAGTCTATCCTCATAGACTTCAATAACTGAATTACAGGAAGATGTTAAGGAGTCCTAAGCTGGTTTTTCCAGAAAGAAGATCTTGAAAAAAATATCTTTTTTGTGCAGGTTGTTAATTTGATAAAAGTGAAACAAGCATGTACTGACAATTAATGCAAGATTACATTATGGATCAGGTAAAACTGTAGACAACTATCCCCCAGTCCTGGTGGGAGCACACACCCCTCCCTGCCTTACATAAAGAGCTATGTAAACTATAACTCAAAACTGTCTGATTGTGAGAGGAAAAGGGATAATTTATCGGCCATTACCTATTTCTCATTTACCAAAGGTGAACCCATTGCATGTTAACATCTTCGCATGTTCAGTTACTACATACGCAAGCAGCTAGCAATTCTCACAGTATCTCAGGTTGAGGCCTCAGAAAGCAAGGGATATGGGCAACAGCTGAGGTTAGGTACCATCACATTACACTTAATTGTAACACTGTGCAGCAGTAGCTAAAGAAAAGAGAGTTGAGAGACTATAATGCTGAACATAAGTAGTATAAAATACAGTCTCTAGCCCTTTATTTCCAATTATGTTCAGTAGTGTTCTGAAACTGTTCATACCAGCTCATAAAAGTGGATCATATGCCTGCATCTCTTGCCAACTCTGAGTCTAGTAATATCCTGTTAGTAGCTTAAGATTGGCCATGGTGGGAGTACTTACACAACAGAAATGGGCAACTACTAAAAATTAGCTTTTTAATAAATCTATATATCAGAGCATTAAACATTTATCAGCACATCTCCTATATATCATTCTTCGTAGTTTTTGCTAACTAGACACTAGACTAGGGAAACTAGGTGTTTACTGATGCCTAGAAATAAAATACAACCTCTGACCTCCTTCTTTGACTTATTGAGACAGAAATTTGATGAATACGAGGGGAAGCAGACGGTATTAGTTAGGGTTCTCTTACAGGAACAGAACTATATTATATATATATATATATATATATAAGGGGATTTTATTAACTGTAAACTTACATGATCACAATGTCCTACAACAGACTGTCGGTAAGCTGAGGAGCAAGGAGAGCCACTCCGAGTCCCAAAACTGAAGAACATGGAGTCCGATGTTCAAGGGCAGGAAATATTCAGCACGGGAGAAAGATGTAGGCTGGGATGATAGGCCAGAATAGTTTTTTCACATTTTTCTGCCTGTTTTATATTCACTGGTGGCTGATTAGATGCTGGCAACCCAGATTAAGGTTGGCTCTGCTTTCCCCAGCCCACTGACTCAAATGTTAATCTCTTTTGGCAACACCCTCAGACACACCCAGGATCAATATTGCATTGTTAATCCAATCAAGTTAACTCCCAGTATAAACCATCACAAGTCCAACCCTTGTCAACTTGATCCCATAAACATCTCTTGAGATCATACATAATCTTCAAATAAAGAATAATAAAGTTGGCAGGGAGCAGTGACTCACACCTGTAATCCCAGCACTTTAGGAGGCCAAGGCAGGCAGATCACGAGGTCAGAAGATCGACACCATCCTTACTAACACAGTGAAACCCCATCTCTACTAAAAATACAAAAAATTAGCCAGGTGTGGTGGCACACACCTGTAGTCTCAGTTACTTGGGAGGCTGAGGCAGGAGAATTACTTGAACCTGGGAGATGGAGGTTGCAGTGAGCTGAGACGTGCCACTGCACTCCAGCCTGGCAACAGAGTGAGACTCCATCTCCAAAAAAAAAAAAAAAAAAAAAAAAAAACAGTGTAATAAGGTCACAATTATGCCTAACATAATACAATTATTCTTTGTACAACCAGAAACGCAACACTTTCCAACCCAGATACTATTATATAAGGTTAGCAATACTTAACCTGAGCTTATAGGAAGTTAGTAAATTTTATGTCACATACTAAAGGAAAAGAAAAGCAAATGAAGATACTTTCTTAGTATAAGTGTATACATTCACGAACATGTTATTAACCAAAAAAGGAGAAAATACTCACGACAATTACAGTCCTCATTGCTGCAGCTGGTCATGTGTTGTAGCTGGTATTGATAACCACCTTTTATTACCCATTCTGTATTCCCTTTGCCTTCAGCAAGAAACTCAACAGGTCATGTTATTTTCCTGGTGAAGTGACCCAAACTTTCATTCCTGAAAGGTCTGGGCCATTTGTAGTCCTGCCTGGATTAGGCTGTTGTAGTTTCACATTGACCTTAATCACAGGGTCTGGTAATACTAAGAGATGCACTAATGGATCTCCTGTATTCCATGCATACTGTTCCTTACCTCCATTGTGGAGCAGTAGACTGAATTCATCTTGATAGTCTAGGTCAATTATCCCAGCCCACACTGTAACTCCCTTCTTAGCTTGTTGACTTAAAGACAGGAGGAGTCCAAAGTGTCCGGGTGGCAATCTTAACTTCCAGTTTAATAGAATTGATGTTGTGTCTCCTGGTGGCAGCATTCCTCCCTCTGGAACTAAGACCTCTAGGCCAGCAGAACGTAAAGTCGTGGGAACAGGAAGCAACAATTTTGCTAGTGGATCACTAGGGATGCTGGTGAGTGGTGCCACTTTCACTTCCACACCTTGATTCCTGGTCCCATGAATCTTGGCTATGGGAGAAACAGTACCATATATTGAACACTGATTCAGAGCATGCACGGCCTTCTGAAGAACTTCGTCCCAGAACTGCAAAGAATTGTCACCTAGTTGGCATTATAATTGTGACTTCAAAAGGGCATTCTGCTATTATATCGATCCAGGTCTTTAGGATGATGGGGAACAGGGTAAGACCAGTGAATTCCATGAGCATGAGTCCACTGCCTCAGTTCTTTAGCTGTAAAGTGAGTGCCTTGGTCAGAGACAATGCTGTGTGGAATACCATGACAGTGGATAAGGCATTTCATGAGTCCAAAGATGGTAGTTTTGGCAGAAGCATTGCATGCAGGATAGGCAAATGCATATCTGGAGTGTCTATTCCAGTGTGGACAAGCCTCTGCCCTTTCCATGATGGAAGAGGTCCAATATAATCAACATGCCACCAGGTAGCTGACTGATTATCCTGAGGAATGATGCCATATTGAGGACTCAGTGTTGGTCTCTGCTGCTGGAAAGTTGGGCACTCAACAGTGGCAATAGCCAGGTCAGCCTTGGTGAGTGGGCTGAGCCCATGCATAACCTCCATCCCTCCTCCCACCATGGCCACTTTGTTCATGGGCCAAATGGGTGATGAAAGGGGTGGCTGGGGAAAGAGGCTGAGTGGTGTCCACAGAACAGGTCTTCCTATCCACTTGATTATTAAACTCCTCCTCTGAGGTCACCTGTTGGTGAGCACTCACATGAGATGCAAATATCTTCACAATATTTGACCACTTAGGTTCATCTACATACCTCCTCCCCAAATTTCTTTGTCACCAATTTTCCAAGCAAGCTTCTTTCAAGTTCCTGACCATCTAGCCAAGCCATTGTCTACAGCACAAAAATCAGTATATAATAGCACATCTGGCTGTTTCTCTTTCCAGGCAAAGTTCTCAACCAGGTAAACTACTCAAAGTTGTGCCCACTGGAAAGATTTCCCTTCACTGCTGTCCTTCAAGGCTGTCCTAGAAGGGGCTGTAGTGCCGCAGCTGTCCACTTTCTGGTGGTGCCTGAATATCGTGCAGAACCGTCTGTGAACTAGGCCCTAGTCTTCTCTTCCTCTGTCAACTGATCATAGGGAACTCCAGGAGACAATTGGTACAGGCTGGGGAAGAGAAGGCAGGGTTGCAGGAGTGGAGACCATGGGCATTTCAGCCACTTTCTCATGTAACTTACTTTTGCCTTCAGGACCTGGTTAAGCCTCATCACATATATACCACTTCCATTTGATGATGGAATGCAGCTCTGTACGACCCACTTTACTGCCAGATGTGTCAGAAAGCACCCAGTTTATGACAGGCAATTTGAGTGGCGTGGTGACTTGATGATGGATAGTCAAAATGTTCAGTTTCTACCAAAGCCCAGTAACAGGCCAAGAGCTGTCTCTCAAAAGGAAAGTAGTTATCTGTAGAAGATGGCAGGGCCTTGCTCCAAAATCCTAGGGGCCTCCGCTGTGATTCACCTATGGGAGCCTGCCAAAGGTCCCAAACAGTACCCCTATCTGCCACTGACACCTCAAACACCATTGGATCTGCTGGGTCTCATGGCCCAAGTTGCAAGCATGGGCCATAAGAAGGAATATCCCACACCACTGGACCCCTAGAAATTTTACTGAGGTAGAAGTTCCTTGAATTTTGGTTGGATTTATTTCCATCCTGTGGCAGGCAAATGTTTCACTAACAAGTTGATATATCCCTGAGTAGGACAGTGAAGGTGTATTGCTGGTCTCACCAGCTGATGGCAAATTGCTTCTGGTGGGCCTTATGGACAGGAATGGAGAAAAGGGCATTTGCCAAGTCAATGGCTACATACCAGATACCAGGAGGTGTGTTAATTTGCTCAAACAATGAAACCACATCTGGTACAGCAGCTGCAATTGGAGTCACCACTTGGTTAAGCTTATGATAATCCACTGTCATTCTCTAAGATCCATCTGTCTTCTCCACAGACCAAATGGGAGAGTTGAATGTGGATGTGGTGGGAATCACCACCCTTGCATCTTTCAATTCCTTCATGATGGCACTAATCTCCACAATCTCTCAAGTCATGTGATATTGTTTTTACTATTTTTCTAGGTAGAGACAGCTCTCATGGCTTCCACTTCCCTTTTCCACCATGATAGGCCTCACCCTACTAGTCAGGTAGCCAACGAGTGAGGTTCTGCCAGCTGCTAAGTAGGTCTATGCCAATTATGCATTCTGGTACTGGGGAAATGACCAAGGATGAGTCCAGGGACTCACTGGACCCACTGTAACTCAGACCTGATCTAAAATTCCATGAATTACCTGACCTCCATAAGTCCCTACTTTAAATGAAGGACCACAATGACATTTTAGGGTCCCTGGAATCAGCGTCAGCTCAGAGCCAGTGTCCAACAGTCCCCGAAATGTCTGATAATTTCCCTTTCATTAATGTGCAGTTACCCTGGTAAAAGACCAGATGTCTTTTTGGAGAAGGATGACAGAAAGATTAACTGCATAAATTGTCGGTAATGTAGTGGAGTCTTTCCTCAAGGGAGCCTGGAGTCCCCTTCATTCAGGGGGTTCTGGTTCTGTAAACTGACTCAAGTCTGGAAGTTCATTGAAGGGCCATGACTCTCTGTTTTTATAATTCAAATTAGTCTTTTGTCCATTTGACCTAGAAGTTTTCTGTTTCTATCATTTAAGTAGGAATGCAGTAGGTTTCCTATCGATTTCATTTCTAGAAACACCAAAATTAATTAGTCAATGCCAGAGCTCTACCCGAGGCAGACTATTCTGATTGCCGCTTTGCCCCTGTTGTCCATTACGGTAGCTACGCCCACCTTGAGTGACTGCAGTTCTCACTATTAGATCTCACATAAAGAGAAGAGCAACTACAAGACCCTTCAAAGACAGAGGTGCTCTCCTCACAAATCAGTTTCACAAAGTATTGGTCAAGGGTTTATCTTCTGGATCCTCCCAGCTGGGATGAATAGGCCTAAAGTGACTAACCCACTTCACCATCCCAATCTCTCTAAGCCTTTGGATCCCTTCCTCTACAGTAAACAAAGGGAGATCAGGCATTTCTAGCTCACTCACAGTGGGCCATCTTTTAATCCATATTTCAGCTAACCAAGCAAAAGAACTATCAGAACTTCTTTTAACTCAACGAGCTGCAACATTGAAGGCAGAGTCCCTACTTGGTGGGTCAAAATCCAAAATTATTCACAGACACAATATCATTGATTTTTCTACTGTAGCACATTTATATTATCAAAATAATATAATTTTTTAAATATTTTAAAATTATTTTTAACATAATTAAAAAATTTTTTTCATCTTTTGTTAGATGATCATATAGAGCTCTGTCTCCTTCTCCATTTTTTCCTAGTACATAATGAATTCCATTGAAAAGCTCACTAATATCAATTATACTGATATGTATAAATTATTTTTTGGCCTGTAAGAATAAATTTATAAGAGAGTAAGGTGGTTACCTTTTTTTCTCTTTCTTCATAAAGAAGAACACACATTGCAAACTCAAACTTTTTTGCTGTTCTTACTGTATCATTGCCCAGAATATTCTGCCTGTCTTTAGAGTCTAATACATTGATTAGTGAATTACAATGGACAAAATTGTGATGCATTAAAGAGATACTAATATTTTCACTGCTCTTCAATTTCCCTGTTTCCAGGTTTGTTGTCCCAAAATAATGACCATTTTATACGTATATATATTTTTCCCCTGCTGTATCTTAGCCATTTCTACTCTGCCATCATTTCCCCACATTAATACTATGCACAGCTATTGCCAAGGCTCTGAGCTAAAATACTAGGCTCAGGGGTCAGAGACCAGGCTTTTTAAGACAATGTGCCTCTCTAAGTGAGGGCAAATATGTCTTTCTTCCTGTATACTTGACTACTGAAGATGTACACAAGATCAGCCTTTTCATTTATTACAGTGGTATCAATATGTTTTTAGTTTGGGGAGCTAAAAATGCAAGGATTCAATGAATGAAAATGAGTTTTCCCAATGGCTAATGGCCAACTCATTTAATCCAGAAAAGTTCTGAAATTGAATGAAGAAAGGGAGCAAAGGAAAAGGGGACCAAAGGTTTCCAAAGACCTTAAAAATCATGTTTTGTTTGATTTGGTTTGGTTCCTTTCATCTGAATCACTTACATTTTATGAGTCAATTTGGAGTCAAATGACTATATTTGCAAGACAAAGCATTTTGGATCAAAATTTTTTGAGCAGAGTCTGAACAACTTGATGTGACAAAAGTAATTTTACAAACAAGTCTGTGCTATTGAGAAAAATAATTTTATTCCAGTAAGGCTCATCTCAGAAGAGGTAAATATAAGCAGGTCCTGTGACTTTAGTAAATAGGATTGTTTTTGCTACTTCTGTTTTTATTTTTCTCACTCAGGTATGCAAAACAAGACCTTAAAGTGAAAATAGTCTGGGTGTGGTGACTCACACCTGTAATCTCAGCACTTTGGGAGGCCTAAGTGGGTAGATCACTTGAGGTTAGAAGTTCAAGACCAGCCTGGCCAACATGACAAAATCCTGAATCTACTAAAAATACAAAAATTAGTCAGTTGTGGTGGTGCACATCTGTAATTCCAGCTACTCTGGAGACTGAGGAACGAGAATCACTTGAACCCAGGAGGTGGAGGTTTCAGTGAGCCAAGATTGCACCACTGCACTCCAGCCTGGGCAATAGTGGAAAGCTCTGGGTAAAACAAACAAACAAACAAACCAAAAACCACAAAAGAATTTTTTTTTTTTTTTTTTAAGCAGAGTACTAGTACATGACTTTGGGCGTATTAAAGTTTAACACATTGATCAGTAGCACCGTGGAGCTTGGCCTACTCCACGTTGTTTTCCTCTATATCTTGTTTGAACAGCATTCAAGGCCAGGAAGAAACTGTTGAAAAAGTGACTGCTTCCATTATCATGGCATTGCCAGAATCTCCTGTAGTCATTCTCCCAGCCCATGTTTTCAAACTGACTCTGACATTCACCCAGATTATAATTGTGGATTTCAGAAACTGACAGTTTGTGGGTAAATCAACATCACAGTAGGGCTGATCTGTTCAGTGAACAGATAATATGGACTAGAGATTTCATAGCATGAGATTGATTTTATCATATAGCTAGGCTGAGACAGAGAGAAAAAATCATTGTAATTATTATAAACCCAAGGGCAAAGTGATAAATTAAAAATAGTTTTCTTATATCATTTTGTCAGTTGAACTTAAGATTGCACAGAGACAGGGTGAAGAATGAAAGAGTTTAAAAAGCAGTTTTTCATTTTTTTTAGTCAGAACTGAAACTGTGTTAAGAATGAAAGAAAAGCAAAAAAAAAAAAAGCATGGTGATTTAGCTAGAGAAGAAAAGAGATTTGCTTAGGAAAAGTGAAGGTCTTAAATAGAAATCTACAAAATAGGAAGGAAGAAAGATAACATGCCCATATATAACTATTTTTAAAGTCAAACTAGCAAAGTTGAAGCTCCTTCCTTTTTTGATTAGGATTCAAAAAGATTTCTCATAGCAAGAGAAAGTCAAGATGTTAGCAAAATAAAATAAAAATAAAATTTGGAAGCCTTCCATAGGAAGCCTGTGAGACAGAAAAGTATATGGAATTATATACTCTAACAGTGTTCTTTATTCAAAAAGTTGTGTTATTCATTAGGTAAGGTTTAGAAATATTTTAGAAAGAAAGGTTTGAGAATATTAGTATGAAATTCAAATATTTGTTGATTTTCTTGATTAAAAAATAACATGAAGTGGAAAAGTAGGCCATTATTGTGCTAGAAGAGAACATCAGATGACAAGCGGGGACTCGAAAGATGAGATGCTGAAGTTAAAGCGTGAAACAATAAATTATACCAAGCTCTTTGGAATTCTGAACAGGTAGTTGATTACCTTTTAGCAGAATTACCCAAACTTTGCCTCAGTGGTAGGCAAGGTATGTTTTGAAAAAACTGAATGTTTTTTCATACTCAGCATTCAAAAACTGTATCTCTCACTTCAAGAGACCTGTAAGACAGAATCAGCTAGAATACATCAGTAAAATAAACATCTGGACCCAAACAAAGGTAAAGTTAGTAGAAAAGTAATCCATCAATAGCAAATAGTATTTTTCCTGCATCAGGCAGAGGAAGAATGGAACTAGAGTTAAAAATGAACTATCTCTTCTTTTTTCTTTTTTCTTTTTTTTTGTCTTGGCCTACTTGAAAGGCATAACAGTCTAATAGAAAGTGTGAACCCAAAATAGATGAGACAGGTCTCAATCAATTTAGAAAGTTTATTTTGCCAAGGTTAGGGGTGTGCCTGTGATACAGCCTCAGGAGGTCCTATTACATGTACCCAAGTTGCTCAGAGCACAGCTTCATTTTATACATTTCAGGGAGACATGAGACACCAATTAATATGCATATGATGTACATGGGAAAGGCGAGATAACTTGAAACGTGAACAGGGCTTCCAGGTAGATAAGAGATAGGTAGATAAGAGACAAATGGTTGCATTATTTTGAGTTTCTGTTTAGCCTTTCACTGAATATACAATTTACATGTGAGAGGAGGGTAGAGGAATAGTCAGGTATACCTTAGTCTGGCTTAGTGAAACAATAGGACAGAAGAAGCAATCAAATATATATATTTGTCTCATGTGAGCAGAGAATTTGAGTCCTGTCTGTCCTTTGTCCACAAGCTAATATGGTTTGGCTCTGTGTCCCCACCCAAATCTCATCTTGAATTGTACTCCCGTAGTTCCCATGTGTTGTGGGAGAAACCCAGTGGGAAATAGTTGGAGTCACAGGGGCGGTTTCCTCCATAATGTTCTCTTGGTAGTGAAAAAGTCCCACGAGATCTGGTAGTTTTATCAGGTTTCTGCTTTTGCCTCTTCCTCATTTTACCTTGCCACCACCAAGAAACAAGTGCCTCTCAACTTCCACCATGATTCTGAGGCTTCCCAAGCCATGTGGAACTGTAAGTCCAATTAAACCTCTTTTTCTTCCCACTCTTGGGTATGTCTTTATCAGTAGCATGAAAATGGACTAAAACAGTACTTTGGTACCAGTAGAGTGGGGCGTTGCTGAAAAGATAGCCAAAAATGTGGAAGCGACTTTGGAACTGGGTATCAGGCAGAGGTTGGAACAGTTTGGAAGGCTCAGAAAAAGACAGAAAAACGTGGGAAAGTTTGGAACCACCTAAAGACTTGTTGAATGTCTTTGATAAAAATGTGACAGTGATATGAACAATAAGGTCCAGGCTAAGGTGGTCTCAGATGGAGATGAGGAATTTGTTGGGAACTCTTGTTATGTTTTAACAAATAGACTGGTGGCATTTTGCCCCTGCCCTAGAGATCTGTGGAGCTTTGAACATGAGAGAGATGATTTAGGGTATCTGACAGAAGAAATTTCTAAGCAGAAAGCACTCAAAACGTGACTTGGGTGCTGTTAAAAGCATTCCATTTTAAAAGGGAAACAGAGCATAAAAGTTCAGAAAATATGCAGCCTGATGATGCAGTAGAAAGGAAAAATCCATTTCTTAAGAAGAAATTCAAGCTGGCTGCAGAAATTTGCATAAGTAATAAGGAGCTGAATGTTAATCACCAAGAAAATGGGAAAAATGTCTCCTGGGCATGTCGTAGGTCTTTATGGCAGCCCTTCCCATCACGGACCCTGAAGCCTAGGAAGAAAAAATGGCTTTGTGGGCTGGGCCCATGGTCCCCATGCTGTGCGCAGCCAAGGGACTTGGTGCCCTGCATGCCGGCCACTCCAGCCATTGCTAAAGGAAACTAAGGTACAGCTTGACCCATGGTTTTGGGGGGTGCAAGCTACAAACTTCGGTAGCTTCCACCTGGTGTTGAGCCTGCAGGTGCACATAAGTCAATAACTGAAGTTTGGGAACCTCCACACAAATTTCAGAAGATGTATGTAAACACCTGGATGCCCAGGCAAAAGTTTGCTGTGGTGGCAGGGCCCTCATGGAGAACCTCTGCTAAGGCAGTGCAGAAGGGAAACGCGGGGTCAGAGCCCCCACACAGAGTCCCTACTGGGGCACCACCTACTGGAGCTGTGAGAAGAGGGCCACCGTCCTTCAGACCCCAGAATGGTAAATCCACCCACAGCTTGCACAGTGTGCCTGGAAAAGCTGCAGATACTAAACGTCAGTCTATGAAAGCAACCAGCAGGGGGGAGACCCTGCAAAGCTACTGGGGTGGAGCTGCCCAAGGCTATGAGAACCTACCTCTTGCCTCAGTGTGACCTGGATCTGAGACATGGAGTCAAAAAGGATCATTTTGGAGCTACAGAATTCGATTTCCCCACTGGATTTTGACTTGCATGGGCCCTGTAACCCGTTCATTTTGTTCAATTTCTCCCATTTAGAATGGGTGTATTTACCTAATACCTGTATCCCTATTGTATCTAGGAAGTAACTAGCTTGCTCCTGATTTTACAGGCACATAGGTGGAAGGGAGTAGCTTTGTCTCAGATGAGACTTTGGACTGTGGACTTTTGGGTTAATGCTGACATGAGTTAAGACTTTGGGGACTGTTGAGAAGGCATGATTGGTTTGAAATGTGAGGACATGAGATTTGGAGGAGCCAGGGGCGGAATGATATGGTTCAGTTCTGTGTCCCCACCAAAATCTCATCTTGAATTGTACTCCCATGATTCCCACATGTTGTGGGAGGGAGCTGGTGGAATATAATTTGATTCATGCGGGGCGGTGGGGGGCGGTTTCCCCCATACTGTTCTCATTGTAGTGGATACCTCTCACGAGATCTTACAGCTTTATCAAGGGTTTCTCCTTTTGCATTTTCCTCATTTTCTCTTGCCGCCATCATATAAGAAGTGCTTTTGCCTCCTGCCATAATTCTGAGGCCTCCCAGTCATGTGGAACTGTAAGTACAATTAAACTTCTTTTTATTCCCCCCAATCTTGGGTATGTCTTTATCAGCAGCATGAAAATGGACTAATACACAAGGAATTTCTTTATGGGAAAATTATGAGGGAAGTATATAGCTTTTTTAATCGTTGTAGCTATCTTATTTAGGAATAAAATGGAAGACAGGTTTGTTCCACTCTTGACTTCCATTTGGCTTCCTGATTTTGGGGTCCTAGGATTTATTTTCCTTTCACAAAACGTATAATACATGCAAAGCAACAGTTTACAGGTGTATTGGCTTCCTCCGACCACTGAAACAAAGTAACAAAACCCAGAGGCTCAAACAACAGATATTTACCTTCTCACAATTCTGGATGATAGAAGTCAAAATTAAGGCATCAGCAGGATCAGTTTCTTCTGAGGCCTGTAAGGAAGAATCTGTTCCATGCGTTTCTCATAGCCCTGGTAGTCTCAGGCATTCCTTGGCTAGTGTGTTACTGGTGGTGAATACATACGGGTCTGTAGCCAACCTCAATTCTTGCTTCCTCAGAAAAAAGAATTCAACTGAGTGGCATAAGGCAGAAGAGACTGCGGCAAGTTTTAGAGCAGAAGTGAAAGTTTATTAACAACCTTTAGGACAGGAATGAAAAGACAGTAAAGTACACTTGGTAGAGGGCCAGATGGGCTTTTTGAAAGACAAGTGCACGGTTTGATCTTTTGACTTGGGGTTTCATGTGTTGGCCTGGTTTTAGGATCTTGAGTTACATCTCTCTTGATTCTTTGCTTGGGGTGGGCTGTAGCAAGACAGTGGTCTGCTATCACTTGGGTGGTGAGCATGTGCGGTGTGTTTACTGGAATTGTACACATGCTCACTTGAGGCATTTTTCCCTTACCAGCCAAATGTCTCTTGGAGGTCATATACCAGTTAAACTCTGCCATTTTGCCTCTTAGTGCACATGTATGAGCCCACCCACCAAACTCCTGAGATCTTACAGGGAAGCTACTGATCACCAGTTTCAGGTTTTCCCTATCCATAGGGAGACTGCCTTGTGCTGGCTAAAACCAACTATTATTTTAGAGAGACAGTTACCAGCCACCTGATCATTACCTGATGGTCACCTGACATTCCTAGTTGTGGGGAATGGGGATGGGCCCTCTCTTACCATGTTCATATCTGACTCGCTACCTACTGTTAAGAAGTGGATGACATTTTTCCTGGGTCTATCCATCATCTTCCCCCTATGCATGTCTGGCTCTGTGTCCAAATGTTTCTTTATATTAGGACACCAGTAATATTGGATTTGATTCTATACTAATGTCCTAATCGTAGCTTCATTATTTGCAGATACCCTATTTCCAAATGAGGCCACATTCACAGGTACTGGAGGTTAGGACTTCATCTTTTTTCAGGGCATAGGGGAGACAATTCAAATCAGAAGCATTAGATAAACAATAAAGAATGTAATAGATAACAATGAGTCTGGCCAGGCGCGGTGGCTCACACTTATAATCCGAGCACTTTGGGAGGCCCAGGCAGGCAGATCACGAGGTCAGGAGATTGAGACCATCCTGGCTAACACAGTGAAACCTCATCTCTGAAATACAAAAATAAATAAATAAATAAATAAATAAATAAATAAATTCCAAAAATACAAAAAACAAACAAACAAACAAACAAAAAATAGCCAGGCGTGGTGGTGGGGGCCTGTAGTCCCAGTTACTAGGGAGGATGAGGTGGGAAAATGGTGTGAACCCGGGAGCTGGAGCTTGTAGTGAGCCAAGATCGCACCACTGCACTCCAGCCTGGATGACAGAGCAAGAGTCAGTCTCAAAAAAAAAAAAAGAATGTTTCTTATGCCTTTTAAATACTTCAAAATACTCACATTCTGTGAAATTAAAGAAAAAGAAAATACTAAAGAAGGGAAAGGAGGCCTGGCGCGGTGGCTCAAGCCTGTAATCCCAGCACTTTGGGAGGCTAAGGCGGGCGGATCACGAGGTCAAGAGATCAAGGCCATCCTGACCAACATGGTGAAATCCCGTTTCTACTAAAAATACAAATATTAGGTGTGCACCTGTATTCCCAGCTACTCGGAAGGCTAAGGCAGGATAATTGTTTGAACCCATGGTGGAGGTTGCAGTGAGCTGAGCTCATGCCCCTGCACCCAGCCTGGGCAGCTGAGTGAGACTCTATCTCAAAAAAAAAAAAGGTGTTTTTTTTCATGTATATCACTGCATACGTTCCCACAAGACCTTTGCATCCACAAGCTCTGACGCATAGTAGTTTTATTTGGGAATAGTGTTGAAGGTGATTCTCAAAGGGAAATGACAAAATTAAGAGGAAAATATACTAGGAAGTGGGAATTATGGATATGGAATTATCCTTTAAGTGTCTGCAGCAAACTCATTTAACACGGTGTCAAGTATATATATACACACACACACACACATATATGACGTAGGATCTTTCTAGAAAATAAAAATACCTCAGAAAAATCTGAGTAGGAAAGCACTTTTGGAATCTGGGAAATCTCAAAATGCCTGCATGCCTGTAAAGTTTTATATTTAAGGTTAGTACAGCTTGGTAGTAGAATTAAAAACAGTCTGTATCCCTACAGAATTCTCACAGTTATTTCACCTGTGCAGGGCTTTGAATTCAAGGTCTAAAGAAATATTTAGAGTTAAATGTTTGTAAATATATGGGGTGAAAATCAAAGGAGTGCAGGAACCTCGGGAAAGAACAGGAGATAAGAATTGTCACCCTGCAGAAATCTACATCTGTGCAAAAGATGAGACCATTTCAATCTTGAAAGAGGAAGCAGGGAAGCATGACTTTTTAATGCCTGATGCCACAACTAACATTTTGATAGGTGATTTTTCACAAATGGGTTGTAAATTTGGAACAACTTGTACTGACTGGCATCTTGTGAAAGCTGTATGATGTTCTATTCTTGCTCATGCTTTGCATCTATCTGCACCTCTTTTGAAAAACAATGAATTATCACTTTTTTTTTTTTTTTGGAAACATTATTACAGAAGTCACATCAAAGTTAATTTTTTGTATAATAAAACTGTTCCTTCAGAATTGGTGAAATGTGAGAGAGATATGAGGAACTTGAAGATGGTTTAATTCTGCTTTTGAAGTGTTATTCTTAGAAAGACAACTGCAGAGAAAAGTATGCAGATATCTCTCAGGCACCTAAATAAGATCTTTGTGACTGGTAAAGAAGCAAGTTTCCATTAAGCTATGTACCTTTATAATAACTATTAGATGTATCAGTCAACTGTTGTTACAACAAGGTTTCATAATGAATTATCACAGATAATTATCACAAAGCTCAGTGGCCTCCAATAAGCATTTATTTTCCTTGCTCAAGAGTCTGCATTTCAATTGGTACAATTCTATGTCAGGCAACAGATCAGCTGTATTTAGCTCTAATCTTTGGGTTAGATTCATGTCTACTCTTCATATCTCCCCACTCTTGCTCCAGCTGCTATCTGGCAAATTTTCTTTTGGCAAACCTTGTGAACACCAGAGAACAATATAAACCAAATAAGCATGTTTAAGCTTCAGCTCTCAATACATCTGCTCACCTCCACTGGCTGAAACTATTTATATGATCAAGCTTAAATTCAGTGAAGCAGAGGTATAAACTTTCTGCAATGTCACTATCACAACATCATGGAACTCCATCTTAACAAAAAGTTTTATTTGTGCCTAACATCATTCTCTTGATGATTCTCAAAACAATAATCTCAGACCTATTTCTCATAATTCCATATGTTTTTATACATATTATTTGTTATTTAAAATTATGTATTTAATAATCAATCGAGAGCATCTGTTCTTTCTTGACTTTTTAATGATTGCCATTCTGATTGGCATGAGATGGTATCTCATTGTGGTTTTGATTTGCAATTCTCTAATGATCAGTGATGTTGATTTTTTTTCATATGTACATTGGCCACATGAATGTCTTCTTTTGAGAAGTGTCTATTCATGTTCCTTGTCCACTTTTTAATGATTTTTTTTCTTGTAAATTTTTAAAGTTACTTTTAGATTCTGGATATTAGACCTTTGTCAGGTGGATTGCAAAAAATTTCCTCCCATTCTGTAAATTGCCTGTTCACTCTGATGATAATCACTTATGCTGTGCTGAAGCTCTTTAATTAAATCCCATTTGCCAATTTTTCCTTTTGTTGCAATTGTTTTTGGTGATTCCAACATGAAATCTTTGCCATGCCTATACACTGAATGGACTTGCCTAGATTTTCTTCTAGAGTTTTCACAGTTTTGGGTTTTACATTTAAGTCTTTAATCCATCTTGAGTTAAATTTTTGTATAAAGTGTAACGAAGGGGACCAGTTTCAATTTTCTGCATATGGCTAAACAGTTCTCCTAGAACCATTTATAAATAAGTAAATCCTTTCCGCATTGCTTGTTTTTGTCAGGTTTGCCAAAGATCAGATGGTTATAGATTGGAATATAAGTTATTTCAACCATTGTGCAAGATGGTATGGTGATTCCTCAAAGATCTAGAACTAGAAATACCATTTGACTCAGCAATCCCATTTCTGGGTGTATACTCAAAGGAATATAAATCATTCTATTACAAAGATACATGCATGTGTGTGTTTATTGCAGAACCATTCAAAATAGCAAATACATGGAATCAACACAAATACCCATAAATGATAGACCGGATAAAGAAAATGTGATACATATACACCATGGAATATATACAGCCATAAAAAAGAAAGAGATCATATCCTTTTTTAGGGACATGGATGGAGCTGGAAGCCATTATCCTCAGCAAACTAGCACAGGAACAGAAAACCAAACACCGTATGTTCTCACTTTTAATTGGGAGCTGAACAATGAGAACACATAGACACAGGGAGGGGAACAGCACACACTGGGGCCTGGAAGGAGGTGGCTGGCAGGAGGGAGAGCATTACGAAGAATAGCTAATACATGTTGGGCTTATCACCTAGGTGATGGGTTCATAGGTGCAGCAAACCACCATGGCACACGTTTACCTCTGTACCAAACCTGCACATCCTGCACATATACCCTGGAACTTGAAATAAAAATAAAATAAAATAAAAGTTAGAGGTCAAAAAGGAACTACTAAATTAACACAGAAGCAGCAAACGCAAGAAGCAGCTATTACACATAAGGCAAAGGTAAGAGGTTTTAAGTAAAAAATTAGATCCCTGGAGCAAGGACCTTGTGGAGCTGAAACTCCTGCATTGGAAAGCTGGTATTACTTGGCTGTATTTATGCCTCTGAGATGTAGGCAAGGTTTTAAGGAGTTGGGAACAAAACTCTGAAGAAAAGTCCTGACTACCTGGTGCTGATGCCTCTACAAACGGTTACTATAAGACCCAGTTATGTGAGAAGTGGAAAAATCTCAGAGTGTAACAAACGTCTGGTATTCAGGTGAAAAAGCAAGACTAGTAACACTAACAAGAATAGGAAGCAAAAGCAGAAATAATTATCCAGAAGAAACCTATCCACCTTTCCTCTTTCAATCTTCTGTCTTCTTTATCACATATCCTCTTGAGAGAGCCAAACAGGAAACAAGGTAGCAAAGGAGAAAAATAGTTTGCCAGTCATAAACTCTGACACTCAAAGCCAACTCTAGAATGGACATTTGCAGTTGAAGGGTCATTTTTTTTTCCCATGTGTAGAAATATTCAAACGTGAAGAAAAGTGTGTTTTGTCTGATATAACAAATATTTTTTAGAAAATAGTTTTCATCACTGCAAATGTTTCTAAGCTCAACTATCAACATTAATAAAATTAGTTCTTAACATTGTTATTAACCAGTATAATAATTTGCTTAGATTCAGGGTTTGCTTGTCAATATGTCAAGAATTTGTAGAATCTGTTGAGCTATGAATCCTCCAGGTTTTCTTAGTTTTCTAAAAAGACATAAATCTAAACATATCATATTTATATTCAAAATTGTATATCGTATTGTTTTTAACTATAATAAAAAAAGAACTAGTACAAAAAATTAGAAACATTAATAGAAAGCTACGTGTGTCATATTGGACTTAGACCCAGTTGGTCACCACTAAATAACCATGTCCTAACAACATGCCTTAAGCATAAGGAATGTATGTCAGGTGGCATGCAGAAAACCTCTACCAAATAAATAATACAAAAATTTCATATAATTGATGATAAACCTGAGGGGAAACTTCAGAAGGTAAATGCAAAATTTTTCCAGAGGGAAATCCCTCTTTAACTCAAGTTGTCATGAATATAATTTCATTTAAAAAGATTTAATATTAAATCATTATAATATACTGGGGAAATGCTTCATCATGAATGAAAGTCACAAGACAGAGACAAAAGTAGCTTTAGACCATACAAGACATCATGTCATCTAATTACTGAATAGAATTTCTAAAACAAATATGTATAAAATTAAAGATATAGAAGAACTAAAAGATATAAAAGAATTAAAAGAAAACAATACATTATAAACAAAGACATTTTTAAAATGAAACAAATAAAAGGCTGATGTTGAGAAAAATGCACATGAACTCAGAAACTTATAAGGAGCACACGTGACTTCACTTTCAAATCTGCGTCAGCTCTCTAATAATGATTAAGTCATAGTGTGATTTTTTGATTTCGTGTTATTATTTTCACACTAAGAAAATATTACAATATGTTTGGACGAAGATTTTCAAAATATTGAAAGGAATTAAGAGAGTGTATACACTAAGTTAGAAAATGAAGTATTCGAAATTCAAAAATTTGAGAATGAAAGAAATGTGTTATTTGAAACTATTAGCAAGTTAAGAGATAGAGTATTTTCTTACCACAAACTGGAGTACCAGTTTAGACATTTGGAACCTTGCTGTCAATATCCACTCCTCCCTTTCTTTCCAGTAAAAGAACCCAGAGATTGAGCTTATCACTGAAACCTGGCTAAACCCTTGTATCATACAACCTCCCTAGCCGCTAGATGTGGCCAGGTGTCCCAGTTACCACTGCTGAGATGGGAGTGTTCAGTGACATTTTGTACCTATCATGGGGCATCCTAAAAAGACGGAAGTGCCTCTATCTTCTGTCATGCTGGCTGGAATATGGATACAATGACTAAACACCATAAGCCATTCAGAATATAACTTGACATTGGGAAAAGAAGTTGTAGTCATGAGACTAAAGAAAAAGGGAGCCTACGTGCCTGCCATGCCTTACCAGCCTCAATGTGTCATAACAGCAACAGCTGCCTAATTACTGAGGAATTTGTAGCTTATTTAAGTTCCTGTTTTGAGGTCTGTGTTACTTGTAAGAATCGTAATCCTAAGAGTGACTGTATGTATATTCTTAAAACAAGAGAGGAAGAAATAGAAATTAAAATAATACACAGAAAACAGAGGTAATAACAGTCAGTAGCATCAGAAATACAGAAGTCATACAGAATGGTGAAGAAAAACACTGTTCATAAAAGAATAAAAATGTAGAGCAAGAGGAAACAGAAATAAAGTTCATTGGCTTAGAATCATCACAATATTGAATATTTACTTAAGAAATTAACTAAAAGAATGAATATAATTTAGAATAGTCAATGAGGGTATACAATATAGGAAGTTAACAGAGAGTAAATAGCAATGGAGAAGTGTGGCCTAAATTCTATTTTGATTCATTCTATTAACTTTGTCATATTCACAGAACCTTAACTGTCTTTCTGTTTTTGTTTAAAAAAAGATGTTTAAATACCTCTTTCTATGCAAAAAAATTATCTGTAAAACAAACAAAAAACAGTATACATGCACATCTAGCTCCAAATAATCTACCATCTTCTCCTTAATTTCAAATTACACTTGCCATATATATATATATATGCTGTTGTATGTGTGTGTGTGTGTGTGTGTGTGTGTGTGTGTGTGTGTGTGTATATATATATATATAAACATTGCAATTGAAAGCTGTAATCTATCAATTGATTTGTTCTTATTTTAATGGACTATTTCAATTTGACTCTATAAAGAAAAATATATACTTTGTGTAGTGTGAAGACTCTGCAACATGAAGTCAAATTGACTTTAGCAGGAGTCGCAGATCAGCCATTTCAGATTTGTGATTGCAGGCAATTTCTCAGAATAATCTATTCATACTTTGTTTATCTGTAAAAAGTAGGAGAATAACAATCAACTTGAAGAAGTAAGTCATAAGCATGAGTCCACTTGTGTGAGTGTGTGGAGTTTGTATGTAATATAATAGCTAATTATTTCCCAGAGTATAGGCTGCGGAACTCCTACCTAAGAAGCATCTGTAGCACTAATTAGAGAATTAAAGTGGGCACAAGGAATCTGGATTTTTTAGGACACTACAGTCAATTATTTTTATTGATTATATTGCATGGCGTAAAGTTCAGCATTTGGGCAATGGGCACAAAAAGCCCAGACTTCACTTCTACCTAATATATCCATGTAACAAAACTGCAATCATACATCTATAACAAGAAAACAGAAAAAAAGTGGTTGCTGTTGTATTTATTCTCCTCCTTGCTTTAAAATTGATTTGATATCACACAACTGACATCAGATCAAAAAGTGCTTAGATTTATGTGATGTAGGCAGAGTAGATATAGATAGCTACAGCTATACATTTAGATGTAGATATAAATTGTTGGTCTATTACCATTAAGTGAAACCAGCATAGTAGCTTAATTTTGGACATAAACTTTAATATTGGTCATACATTTATATGTTGATTTTAATTATATTCCTTTCCAAAATAGCAAAGAATGTTAATCATGCAAACATTAAATAACAATGTTGCAATTTAATGATCACAATCTATACAATATTATCCAAAACTAGAAATCTGTCCATCAGAGAAAAAAAAATGAAAGAAAATGACAAATCATATTGACAATTCTGTTATATATTGTTTCTTTTCTTACAGGCTTTTCATAGCATATCAGTTTAAAAATAAGAATATAGGAACAATTTGCATAGTTGCATAATCTGTCAAATTTAGTGCATATATTAAAAAATTTTGGAATTGAAACTATATCATTAACAATAAACTCATATAAACATATACAGGAAAACAGATGGTAGAATTTGAGTAACATGAGGATAAATGGATATCTGCATTGTAGTTATCAGTATTACCTTATAAATCTAAAATAAATTATAATGTCAGTAATGAGAATTATTTTAAAATATAGTTAAACAAGTGAAAAGGAAAGGTACTTTCTCTGAATTGCCTATACAGAGGAAAAGGAGAAAATTTAAGGCAGTTTTTTTTAAAAAATGAAGATAAAGTTAGAAGTATAAAAAGTAGTAAAGAGAATGAGGAGTTGTAACAAATATCTTCCTGGGTCAAATTTACTGTGCCATTTTCTTTAACTTAGCAAATATAATTTTATTCATTTCATTAAGAAATTTGTTGGCTTTAATTTTTATTTTTACTTTGTTTCCAGGCTTTAAGTGATAAGTAAATGTTATCACTCCATATACATTTCATTAGATCCTCCTACACTGGAGCTCCAAAAGTTATCTTTAAAAAGAGTATGTACTAAGTATTTTGTAACATCTCATGCACTTTTATGTATTTTTTTTTAGTTGTGTTAATGTATTTACATATATGCTTTGATACTTTTCATAATATACTTTTCATATATACTTTTCATAAATGAAAATGAGAGCCAAGGTCAAATCATCCCCCTTGTTCTGATGACGGACCAGAACTGCAAGATATAAATGGATTCCTTTAAAGTCTGCTAATAGTTAGCAAATCAGTACTGAAGCACATTCTTTTCACTTAGACCATTTATTTTTTCATTGAGAATATATTTTATTAATGTTAAACCTAGAGTTCATAGGGCAACATAATCTTGAGCCAAAAAAAAAAAAAAACTATTCAAAAATGCTACTGAAACACATACTGAAAACATTAGTCTTGGGAAATAAATACAATCATATCGCTTATAAGGATGAATTTAAATTTTCACTTTGAAGTTACTTTCTATAAACTGAGGGAGTGAATAATTAACTATTAAGACTTTTCTGACCTCAAAATTATTAAAGGGAATTTGTAAATGAATGCAAATAATATACAAATAAGTTAATGGATACAAATACAACACAAACGAATACAGTACTCCTCTCTCATTTGACACACTTTTGACCTCTTGTTATTTCTTAGAAAGCTTCCCAGTTGTAAGACAGTATAATCTCAGGGCTAATACACAGACACACACACACACACACACACACACACACAGCCTGCCAATGAGGTTTCTTTTCACTAAACAATTGTCATACACCCTACTTTTCCATGGAGAAAGTAGTTCTGTACCATTAAAAAGAAGAAAAAAAAAAACAAAACTAATTTTGATTTTCACCTGATTTGTGAGACAAGGTAAGAAACATGTTATATATCATTTTCTCTGTGTGTTATGTAGTTAATTAGATTTATCTTCTACCTCTGAACACTAAGGTTATAATTACAAATAATTACTGATTTATTCCCACTATTGATGGTACTTTGAATTTAGCTGAGCTTTAAAATCATCCTCCCAGATTTATAGTTACTGGAGAATAAAAATTACAGTGCCTGCCAAAGCTAGACAAAAATGAAGGAGCAAGGACCATGTGGAAAGCAGAATTTATTTCAACAAATTACAAAATAAGTTACACACACGCACTCACTCATTCAAGCACACACTCAGACACACATAAAAGTGATAAATCTCTAGACTCTGAAACTATCATACATATACTTCCTAATCAAGGGAAACTGCTGACTTTTAAATCATAAGTGGTACGAGTGGCAGAGGTAGCATCAAAAGACTTTTCTTAAGTAGTAAAGGCCAGTGGTTATGAGAGTCCACGGAATCTTCATAACTTTTTAAAACAAAGAAATCACATCTTAATGTGTTTTTAAGGACAATGGGGTAGTTAATTTTATTCTGGCAATGCTAAACAGAGGTATTGAAACAGATGGCTCAGTGAGATTGAGGAATATTTTTGAATCAAAATCTTTAAAATGCCTACAGACAAAAAGAGTTCATTTTTAAAATTGCAGTATTATATATTTTCTTCTGCAAAGGAATGGTGTAAGCTCTGCTGCTCCTCCATCCTTTGTATTGTTCTTTTCTTATTCTCAAAGACAAGGTGTAGAAAGAGATATAATTCCCAGGTTACAGATTGAGTTCCATTACCATCTATTGTGGATCTGTTTAAACAGCCCTTGAAAATATAATAGCAAATTTTACATGCAAATTTAGGACAATTGCAAGAAGGAGAAGAAATAATGTCTCAAAATTATAAATAAAATTATAATTATATTTATCATGTAACATTTAAGACACAAACTACGTACAAACCGTCTATCTTTGTATCCAATTCCTAACTTAAAAATGTTAGAAGTAGAGTTAGAATTCTCTACTTTACAGCAGACAACTAGTATCAGTATTCTGTGGTTTGTCAATCTCATATGGGCTTTTATACTGTTACTATATTTATCTATCCTTAGGCAATGTCTAGCATTGTTTTGCATATGGTAACATATCGGTGGCATTCTACTACATGTTCCTGTTACTTCCCTCTCCTTCTACCAGAGAAAGGCATGGTCAAGTCACCCACGTTTCATATCAAAAGTATTCATTCTTGTATTTTATATTTCTGTTCTGTAAATTGAATTTTTCTGCAGAAATAATTGCTTATTTATTTACCTTGAAAAATAAATGTATGGCACTGAAAATAAGGAGAGCTCTTCACCTTCAATGACATTCAATGATAGAAAAATTTAAAAAATCATTTTACATTTTAGTGTTGTACAAATGTATATTTTATGTTAGTGCAATAAAGTAAATTAAACTGTATGAAAGAGAATCTATTGTAGGCTCCAAGGAGCCCCATAAGCAAGACTTCAACACATTGCTTTTCAATAGAAAAGGCTGATTTGGTGGGTAAAGTGGCAAGGCTATGTCAACTTCAGAACTATATAGACTTTAATCAGTATTTAATTACAAAGTTTGAAACAGGTTCTTGCACCAGGGACTCAAAAGATTCCAGTATCTTAAGAAGTAAATATCTACAGTTTTTTTTTGTTTTTTTTGTTTTTGTTTTTGTTTTTGTTTTTCCTGTTTGGATGCTATGGCAACAAATATTCCTAATTCTGGCCTGG
This sequence comes from Piliocolobus tephrosceles, assembly GCF_002776525.5. Taxonomy (NCBI): domain Eukaryota; kingdom Metazoa; phylum Chordata; class Mammalia; order Primates; family Cercopithecidae; genus Piliocolobus; species Piliocolobus tephrosceles. Next base: position 46,498,456 of record NC_045455.1, on the reverse strand, counting down.
AGTTTCAGGTATTAAGTCAAGGTTAGGAGGAACGCAGCAAGCTACTTCTAAAGTAAAGAGCCAGTAAGGACTGGATCTAATAATTCAAGCAATTATTGGAAATGGCTTGATAAATGGACTCATACATAGAGCAACAATTGAACATATGTTGAGTGATAACATCAATAGTCTTTAATGTTGGGAGCTTCATAAAAGAGAAAGGCATACATGTCAGTAATACCTATGCAAGTGACAATAGTTTACTGGTGGTACTCAAAACAAAAGAAATGTCAATTCCTATGTTTTATGAATTGAGGATGAGAAGAGATTAATAATAATCAATGACAAACTTCTCATGTCATGTCACAGATTCATCAAGTGAAGCCCTGCAGGTGGTACAATCAGTGCCCCATCTGTGGTTGTTTTCATATACTTTATAACTATCAAGAGGGGCAAAGATAAATGCTTTCATATTGTAATACAAATATTCATCCACACCTATATATGCACATACATATGTATTTGTGTGAATGAGAGAGAGACATACAGAGAAAGCATTGGGGGGAATGTGTATAGTAGTCCAAATGGGTGGCCAAATAAGTGTATGCCCGTATATATATTTGGGCTATCATACCTTTGATTAATATTGCTGAATTAATAATCAATGTTAAAATTACTCTTTTTAAATGTCATAGTGTTAACTTTAGATTTATTTTTTATGGAGTGTTAATGGTACAAAAATTTAAATTTAAATAAATTTAAAGAAATTTTAAAAAGTCCTAAAGTTCTGAAAATAAAGGCAAAAATATTTCCTAATATTATTCTATGTTTTAATTTTATTCAAGCTTTTATCAATAATAAAACCTTTACTATTAGAAATAATACTTTATACATGAAAGTTTCTATAAATTGCATTGCCATGCCCCATTTTTCCAAAAAGTATTTTACAAAGTAAACTTATCTAATTACAGAAAGCATTAACTTCTTAAACTTTAATCATCTTTATTTTTACTCATCTAAGTGCAAATCTCAAAATTCTTTTATACTTGTGCTCCAAATATTTTTACAAGATCTCCCTCTTCTGGCCACAACAGTTATTTCATTTCTTTTCATCAACAATAGTTTTTAAATCTGCTGTAAAGTTAGGGGAAAGCTAATTTTTACTAATCTGGCATCAAAGACATAAATAGACAGGCACTTTTTAAAAATGAAAAACAGGAAGCTCTTTTCAATATCTCTAATACACATACTGTTCTATTAAAGTCTGTTTATCTAATTTCATTTAAGTTTTCTGCCTCACTGATAGTCTGAGGATTCATATGCCAAGCTTGGTAATAAGTTAATAAATGAATTGAATGCTTGAGGTGCTCCAGATGGACTTAAATTGCAAATGCTGTCATTCACAAAAGAGACTGAGCTCATACAGCTGGAATGCAAACTTCCAAATGCAGACTTACCTATGCACCTTAAGATGCAATAAAAGTAAGAAGCAGATTCCATTAAATGCCTTTTCAGAATTTAACTTTTCCCTCAAGTTTGCAAAGTTGGTTGAAAACAATAAACCATATGTGAGAAATATTCATAAATGAAGGGCAATAAACACTGACCATGCAACTTGAACAAAAATAACATACTGAAAACAGTTTAAAATTATGTGCTTGTGGCACTATCACATACTTATTTGCCAGTTTTGATCATTAGATTTAATTTTATAGAATTTAAGAGAAGCTTTCATGGAAAGTTTTGTGGGCACTATTATTCTCAAAGAGCATATTGTATTGGTGCTTTAAAACTCCCAGTAATTATTGTCGAGAGGTTTTTCCATTTCTTCAAGAAATATTTACAATGCAATGACAACGATAAACAAACACAACATACTCAGTACTCAAAAATGTATGGTAAGGCACTACTTGGGTTACATTAACAGGTTTCAGTAAATTATACTCAATTTGATTTTGTACATATGTTCAGTTTTCAAAAAAGAGGACTTATAGCTTTCAGTAGATGTTCAAAGATATCAGTGATCCCCAAATTTAAGGACAATTGAATGAGATAAGCAAATAATTGCAAATTATATAACATTTGATATTTTAAAACACTAGCATGAACAAAAGACTACACTAGTAACTAACTCTACATAAGAGAAGCAAATAAATTTCCCAAATAAATGGTAACACATGCTCCGAATTTTGAATCTCAAGAAGTTTGTCAGGAATAAAAGAAAGAAAAGAGGGTTCAGAATATCTCTACTATAGATATAAAAGCCACGTTGACTAGTATAGTTTGATATAGTTATTGAACAAAATGTTCTTCGGTGGGATTAAACTAAAAATGCACATGATGAACTTTAGTCTATTGCATTCATTTCTGTATTTCTTACATCTATAAAATATTTAATACATAGTACAGAGATCTGTAGATATTTACTAAGAAGCATGAATAGATTTAAATAATAGGATAGCAAAAGGTAATGAAAGTTCTTGAAGGCTTCAGCGAGAATTTTGGCCTCTCCATTTCTATCCATTAATTAGTATAGCCAGTGGAGGTATGTTGGCCTTTGTTTTGTTTTGTTATTGTTGCATTTTTAGTACAAGTATATCATCAGTTGTATGCTTTATGCTGAGAATGATGTAAACTATTATAAGACAGTGAAGGTACTGGATTCTAGGCAAGTAAAGATAGGGCATCAGTTAAAACATCAGTTGGTTTGGGAGAGACAATAAAAATAAAATGAACTTTTCAAGTATTCTGGAAAAATAAATTAGAAGCTTAGATAATTAAGTGGAAAAAATGAATGAGAAATTGAGAGGTTGAGAATAAGTTACAGTTTACTTTTTTACCTTGGATATTTAGATGTCTGTGTAAATGGTGATACTTTTATTCACAATTTTGAAAAATGAAAACCAAATTAAAAAAATGAAGACACGTCTAGGGTAGCTACAAGGAAAATATAGTCAATGTGGTATTATGGGCATGTAAGTGAAGAAGAGTAAATGAATTGTTAAAAATCTGCAAAACATTTTAGAAATTTTTAGTAAATGGACTGAGGTTGGAGAACGTACTTGATATAACTACAATCTTGAGAACGGCAGATTATTAACATGACACTGAATGTTGCTTGATAAATACAACCAAGACTTCTAGCATCAGCTGTTGTTACACGAGTTGAATCTAGAGTTTTAACCTCATATTACATATATAAGAAAAGATGACAGGAGAGATTACATAGGGTTCCTTCTATTACCTGTTTTCTGAGGTTTTAGTAAGATATCTACTTTTAGAATATCTCCATTCAACTATTCACATTCTTTATAAAAATGCAGATCATAACGGGTCACATAGCAAATGCAACTTTCTATTTGGAATGCATGACATAAATTTCGTATGTTTTCTCATATAAGAGATACATTATTCTGATGATTCTGTGCCACAGGTTTTTCATCTAAATTTTTATCTAATGACAGGTTAAATGAGAAGATTTAAGGAAATAAGAAATGTAAACCACAGAGTATAGTGTGTGGCATATAATTGTATGTATAATGTAGACAACTCTTCAAAACTTTAAGTACATGCTGACATATTTACATTATATATATAAAGATACACACACACACACACACACACACACACACACACACACACATCCCAGGCTGGAGTGCAGTGGCCGGATCTCAGCTCACTGCAAGCTCCGCCTCCCGGGTTCACGCCATTCTCCTGCCTCAGCATCCCGAGTAGCTGGGACCACAGGCGCCGGCCACCTCGCCCGGCTAATATTTGTATTTTTAGTAGAGACGGGGTTTCACCGTGTTAGCCAGGGTGGTCTCGATCTCCTGACCTCGTGATCCGCCTGTCTCGGCCTCCCAAAGTGCTGGGATTACAGGCTTGAGCCACCGCGCCCGGCCATAGTTCCTGTTTTTTAAAATAGCAAATGCTTTGGTGGTTTTTTTTTTTTTTTTTTTTTTTTTTTTTTTCTGTGACTCATCTGAATTCTTAAATTATTAGTTTCCTGAAAAAACAAATTAGAACATGATAAACTGACTGCACTTGAGAAAAGTAACATATGAGTTGATAATTGAGTCTACCTTTGCTTCATTGTGAATACACACTGAACATGTTTATCTGACTTTCTATAGAGAAACCAATATTTATACCTCATGCTGACATGGTCAAGTCAGCAATGACTTGAATAATTAGGATTTTGGAGTAAAGTTAATAATTTATTTTTCTGCAGTCGATCAAATTAACTACACTGCATTTCAAAAAGCCAAAAATAACTGAAATTTGATCATTTTCATTATGTGGCTTCCATGCAAAACTGATCATTCTGTTGAAACAGCTGGACACAGGAAGGTTGACTGAGCAGAATGCAGCTACATTAATCCCAATAATAACTACTTAGAACTCTTGAGCAGGGATTGATTTGGGGAGAAAACAAAGAAAAGCATGTTTCTGAGAGATGTCTAATTTCATCCTCTTCCAAAATGCAGACATATGCAGAGTATAATGTAGTAAAAGACACTAAACTGCTATTTCTCAGTGACTCATTACACCAGTTGGTCATGAACACCAAATATAGCACATTCCTCCAGCCCCATTTCCAAGTGTCAGTATCTTACCTGCCCCACACCTCCCTTAGATTTAGGTCCTTATTCCATACCAAGCAAAGCCCACCTGTTTCAAACAACCATCCCCCTTGGCATAACAAGGAAGATTTTGACATTCATGTGTCTTTTCTGTTGCAGTCTTCCTTTATGCCTGTTGTTTATCTGCTTGCCACCTGACATCTCTCTGTGTAATTCCACAGTCTTGCATTTGCAGTAGTAACAACACTTAGTTTGCTTTTCATCCTGACCATCAGGGATTCAGAGGATTCAAATATTAACAGTTCTACTCTAATGAGGCATTATCAATATCTAAGCAGCTCTTGTCTATCAACTTTTAATCATTGTAATGAAACTTTCAGCAAAGGGGATTCTAAAAATTTGTGCTTACAGGATAATAAAAATGCTTTAATTTTCTTTTCTTTTTCTTTTCGTATTTCTTTCTTTCGTTTTTTTTTTCTTTTTTTTTTTTTTTTTTTAAGACGAAGTCTTGCTCTTGTCCCCCAGGCTGGAGTGCAATGGCCCAATCTTGGCTTATTGCAACCTCCGCCTCCGGAGTTCCAGTGATTCTCCTGCCTTAGCCTCCCAAGTAGCTGGGATTACAGGCACCTACCACCACACCCAGCTAATTTTTTTGTATTTTCAGTAGAGACAGGGTTTCACCATGTTGGCCAGGCTGGTCTTGAACCCCTGACCTCAAGTGATCCACCCGCCTCGGCCTCCCTAAGTGCTGGGATTACAGGCGTGAGCCACTGCGCCAGGCAAAAAAAAGCTTTAATTTTCAATGTTAGTTTGCTGGCAAGGAACTATCCTTGAAGGCCTAAAACAATTATTCCTCAAATAACCACTTTACTGTAAGATATTGATAGACAATTGAACTTGAGTAAGCCCCAATTATCTTGGATAAAGAAAGATTACTTACAGGGAGAATATTGACTTTCTAAAATATATCGGGGAATGATTGCATTGGTACTGATATTAATCTTTAAATAATAGCCAAATGTTCTATGTAGCTATACAAATAAATAGCTCATTAAAATAGATATTAAACCTGGAAGCTCCAAATTATGCAAATTATTTCAGATTACTTCTTCTTCAAATAAGAAAACAATATCATATTCTTTTCTAAAATGACATTATATCTATTTTTGTTCTGTAAGTGACCTGTATTTAATGGACAAATAGGTTTTATATATAAATATATTTCATTTCTGCAAATATACATTATGTTCAAAAAAGTTCCAACTAAGATTATTTCCACATATACTTAGACATATCTGTATCTCCAAAATTAACAAGTATCTAGGGAAATAATTAGAATAAAAGTTGGCATGATATTTTTAGTAGTTAATTCTAGGGACCTTGGTATTAGTCTAGATATAATCAACTTCTAATTATCCACACATAAATAATATTAAAAGGCAGACTAAGTTTAATCTCTTAGTGTATAACTTTTTTCCTAAGTCTTTTTGTTTTAGGGATTCAGCCTTTCCTTATATCTCTGTTAATATACTTATTTTCCTTTTATTATTTTTGATATTCCATCTAGAGGAACATTGAAAATAACTTCCAGAAGGATTTGAAAGTAATCGTTGGGTAACACTAGTGTATATTTAATAATACTAATACTAATAATGTACAGCTAGTGCATGCAGTTGAAACTCCTCAAAGATAAATGAATAACCCCAAATTCCCTATATGTCAAGCAATATGTTCAGTATATATACATATGTTTCATTTTTTGACTAGATTTGCTATGTTCCATTTTTTGACCTAGATCTGCTATTTATGAGCCAATGATCTTAAGTTTTTAAATTTATTTTAATATTTGTTTGATACTCATATTTAGAATGAACTTAAGAATAGCTAACATAGCAGACAGTAGCAAGAGTTAAGAAAATAATAACAATAAGGTAGATAAATCCCAGTGCACCTCATTTATTATATACTGAGTATTCAGTAAGAATAAATTCCCTTCCCACTCATCTATTTATATACATCTGCTGTTCTAATCCTATGATAGCCCAAATGAGAGCATAGACTATTTCTTGTTCCATGCACAAGAACTTTCAGTAACTCTTGGTTTTATTAATAGCCTCAGTCATATACCCAAATCACACAATCTTGTTAGTTTTTAAGTAGAAAAAATCCTGTGTATAAATTTAGTATATAGATGAATTAATACAGATATTTTTAGGGACTACTGTACTGTCCTAGATGTTCCAAATATCTCTCTAAGTATATATACTATAATTTTATATGCATACATCTCAATTTATTGTGCTTCTCTTTACTACACTAGGCGGATTTGGGATATTTTATAATTTGAAGGTTTGTGGCAACCAGGTGTCAAGCAAGTCTATCAGTGCCATTTTTCCAACATCACATGCTCACTTCGTGTCTTTGTGTCACATTTTGGTAATTAAAATTTTTTTAATATTATTATATATGTCATGGTTATCTGTGATCAGTGCTCTTTGATGTTACTATTTGTTTTTGGGCACCACAAACCATGTCCATATAAAACAGAGATCTTAATCAATAAACGTTGTGTGTGTTTTTACTGCACCAGTAACCAGTCATTCTCTCATCTCGCTCCCTCTCCTTGGGCATCTGTTACCTGAGACACAACAATACTGAAATTAGGCCAAGTAACAACCCTACAATCACCTTTTAAGTTTTCCAGTGTGTTGACTTAAAGACAAAAATGTAGGCAAAATGAATATAAGTGGATGGTTTATTAGAGCCAAATGTAAGGACCACAACCTGAGAAACACAGATTTAAGTTGCCTTAAATATGTCTTGTTAGTAGCAGTTAGTTACAAGTGGGTTTTTAAAAGAAAAAAAAAAAAGGTAGTTCTTTTGAACATAAATATTGATTGACTATACATTGTTCTTTGCATTCCAAATTCCAAAAACATGAAGATAATGAATGAGGATCACATTGTACAACTTGCGATAGCATTTTAGGTAATTTACCAGCTAGTCTGCAAACTACAGAGAAGGAAAGAAAACAAAATGCATTTAAACAATTGTCCCCAGATCCACGGGTACGTGTGTGAAGAAGGATTGTGACTGAAGATTCATTCTCGTATCTCTCTGAGTCTGATAAATCTTGCATACCTCACATTCTGCAGACTGATCTGAACTACTTTTCTTTCTTAAGTGCAAGAGTCATGTGTCTCTCATTTTAAATAAAAAGCTAGAAATGATTAAGCTTAGTGAAGAAGGCATTTTGAAAACCAAGGTAGGCTGAAAACTAAATAAGTTGTGAATGCAAAGAAAAAGTTGATAGAGGAAATTAATAGTGTTACTCCAGTGAATAAATAAATGACAAGAAAGCAAAACAGCCTTATTGCTAATATGGAAAAAGCTTTAGTGGTCTGCATGGAAGCTCAAAGCAACCACAACATTCCCTTAAGCCAAAGCCTACTGCAGAACAAGGCCCCAGCTCTCTTCAATTCTGTGAAAGCTGAGAGAGGTGGTACAGCTGCAGAAGAGAAGTTTAAAGCTAGAATAGGTTGGTTCATGAGGTTTAAGGAAATAAGCCATCTCTATAAGTAGAAGGTGAAACAGAAAGTGCTGATGCAAAAGCTACAGCACGTTAGCCAGAAGATCTAGCTAAGATAATTCATAATGATAGCTACATTGAAGAACAAATTTTCAATATAAAGAAAACATCCTTCTATTGAAGGAAGATACCTTCTAAGATTTTCGTATCTGGAGAGACAAGTCAATGCCTGACTTCAAAGCTTCAAAGGAGAGACTGACTTTCTTGTTAGGGGCTAATGCAGACGTTAACTTTAAGTTGAAGCCAAAGATCAACCATTCCAAAAACCCTAGAGCCCATAAGCAGTATGCTAACTCTATGCTACCTGTGCTCTATAAATAGAACAACAAATCCTGGGTGCAGCACATGTGTTTACAGCATAGTTTACCAAATATTTTAAACCCACTGTTGAGATCTACTGAAAAAAAAACAATTATTGCTCACTGGTAATGTGCCTTGTCCTCCAAGAACTCTGTTACTGCTCAATGGCAACGCACCTTATCCTCCAAGAACTCTGATGGAGATGTACAATAAGATTAATGTTGCTTTCATGCCTGGTAACACAATATCCATTCTTCAGCCCATGAATCAAAAAGTAATTTTGACTTTCAAGTATTATTATTTAATACATATATTTTGAAAGGCTATAGAAGCCATTAATAGAAATTCTTCTGATGGATCTTTGCAAGGTAAATGGAAAACTTTCTGGAAAAGTTGCAGAAAGAACTTTCGTGATTCATGGGAGGAGATCAAAATATCAGTATTAACAGGAGTTTAGAAGATGTTGATTTCAACCTTCATGGATAACTTTGAGGGGTTTAAGACTTCAATTGAGGAAGTAACTGCAGATGTAGTCAAAATAGCAAGAAAACTAAAACTATAAGTAGAGCCCGAAGATGTGGCTGAATTCCTGTAATCTCATAACAAAACTTTTAAAAATGAGAAGTTGCTTTTTATGGATGAGAAAATAAAGTTGCTTCTTGAGATGAAATCTATTCTTGGTCAAGATGCTGTTACCATTTTTGAAATGACAACAAAGTATATAGACTATTACACAAAAATACTTGATAAAGAATCTGCAGAGTTTGAGAGGATTTATTCCTATTTTGAATGTTCTACTATGGGTAAAATACCATCAAATAGTTTCACATGCTATGGAGAAATCTATCATGAAAGAAAGAGTCAATCAACATGGCAAACTTCGTTATTATGTTATTTTAAAACTGCAACAGCCACTCCAACCTTCAGCAACAAACACCGTGATCAGTTAAAGGCCATCAACATCAACGAAAGACCCTCCATCAGCAGAAAGATGACTCACATAAGGCTCAGATGATTTTTAGTATTTGTAGCAATAAAATATTGGTAAATCAAGGTATTTATATGTTTTTTTGGACATAATGCTATCACACATACAGACTACAGTATAGTGTAAACGTAACTTATTTACACTGGGAAATCAAAAAAAATTATGTGACTCACTTTATTGTGATTTTTACATTATTGCAGAAGTCTGAAACCGAACTCTCATTGACTCTGAAGTATGCCTGTGCCATCATTAAGGTGAATTCATTGGGTTAAGCTATCTTCTCTAAATATTTTCGGAAATCATATATTTTTTTTTTACAACTCATAGATAAACTAGGCAATGATGAATCTGTTTTTTTATACATTAACATTATAAATGTATAATAATCTGGGTGCTGTGAATATAACAGTGGACAATTTACATAAAACTCTAATTTTTATGGAACTTGTAGTCTAGCAAACTCAGGGGGATGCATAAATAAATAAATTAATATATATCAGGCTGTATTAAGGTATGAAAAAATTAAATGTGACCCAGGATGGTAACGATTTCTCTGATAAAGTAAAATTTGGACAAAGGTCAAAGGAGGTGAAGAACTAAGCCATCGAAGATCTAGGAAAAAAATATTCCAGATATAGGAAAAGTAAAGCTCTTAAATGTTTTTAAATTTGTAAGTTTAAAAAGGAGAACTTTAAGGCACACAAGTATAGTACAAAGCCTGTGGAAAGTTTTAAGCAGGGATGTGACAGGATCAGATTTATGTTTAAAATATATACATAATGAATTATTACCTATAATGTAATGTTATTATTTGAAATTTTTATTCAATAAATATTTGAAAGCCTGTCTTGTACAAGGCACTATGTTTTGTACTGGACGCCCCTGTCTTCACAGATTTTACTGTCTATTAGAAGTGCTTATGGGGCATGCAGATAAAGATAACTGCTGATTATGAGGCATGATTAATAGTTAAAGAGAGTAATATACAGACAGCACTAGTAAGTTACACAAGAGGATCCCCAGTTATATACAGACAGCACTAGTAAGTTACACAAGAATATCCCCAGCCAAACATTGACTATCCATTCAGGCTTGTTGGGAGTTGCCTTAACTTATAAATGGGAGTGAGGCAGGTGAAGAGAAGACACCTGCAGACATTTAATTTAATTTAATTTAATTTAATTTAATTTAATTTATTTTTGAGACAGAGTCTCACTCTGCCACCAAGGCTGGAGTGCAGTGGTGTGATCTTGGCTCACTGTAACCTTTGCCTCTGAGTTCAAACAATTCTCCTGCCTCAACCTCCCGAATAGCTGGGATTACAAGCACACACCACCACGCCTGGCTAAATCTTTGTATTTTTAGTAGAGATGGGGTTTCACCATGTTGGCCAGGCTGTTCTCAAACTCCTGACCTCAAATGATCCACTCACCTCTGCCTCCCAAAGTGCTCAGATTACAGGCGTGAGGCACCACGCTCAGCTGAAGAAATTTTATATGTTTACATGGAATGCATACAATAAGTATATGATACTAAAAGTAATTCAATATTATTTGGCTGTAAAGTGTAAAGTATTGGTTTGTAAAAGACTATTCTGTGCATGTGATTAAGGAGATTGAGACTTAATCCTATGCAAATGAGGAGCCGTGGAAAGTATTCCCATAATTACTTAAAATTGCATTTGATAGGTCACTGACATGTATGAGAAGGGCAGATGTGATGGGAAACAAGAAAAGGAAGCAAGAGAATCACACAGTTATTATGGTTTGCAGTTATGAGTGTATTGAGGTCTGAATAAGAGCAAGAAAATAATAATGGAAGTGATGGACTGATTGTAAATAAATAGTAGGTAAAATCAAGGGAATTTATGACTAATCACAGGAGGGGATAAAGAGAGAAAAAAAAAAAAAAAGATAGAGAGAAAGCCAAGATGACTTCTAGGTTTCAGGTTGGGTTAGTAGATCAAATGCATTTCAGCCAGCAGAAAGAAAAAATAATAATAAAATAGGCCTTGGGAGGAAGAATATTTGTTCACTTTTGACATTTTTGAAGCTCCTGTGTGTCACCTCTGTTTGTAGAGCAAGCAAATGGTTTGATTAATGAATCGTAGACTGCAAGGAGAGGTCTAAGAGGACAAATAAATTTGGAAGAAAGAGACACATAATTAGTAGTTGAAACAATGAAAGTCAATGAAATCACCCAAAGGTGTAGTGTATGGGGACAGAAAAGCAATGTGTAGGAACCAAATTTTAGTATGGGTAACAGATTCTTAGGAGATACACACACACACACACACACACACACACACACACACAGGCAGAGAGAGGGGGAGAGAGAGAGAGAGATTAGGAACTTTCAAAAATGGAAAAGAATGAGAAAGAGTTTTCTCCATTAGGAAAGCTGAGGAAGTGGAATATTTAAAGGAAAAGGTTTTTTTTTTGTTTGTTTTTTTTTGTTTTTTTTTTTCCAACAGGGTTATTGCTTTTACCTCTGGTCTGCCAGATTCTCGCACATAGCAAATAGTAAGCACTTAGTGCAAAGATGATAGAATGAATGAAAAGAAGAGAAATAGTAAAAGTAAATTAAAATTCAGGGTAAAATTTTCAAATATAAGGACCACTGAATTTAGTGATTGAAGGAGAAAGAGTTTAAGCTTTCAGAAATAGTATGGTCAATGCCACAGAAAAGCTAAGAATTCTGAGAGTTTATTTATCTTGTCTTCACTCTGTCTACTTTATGACTACTTTAACCCCCTAATCTGTTTTGAGATTTGCAAACCAGAGAAAGGAAATATTAGTCAGTAGAAATTTTGCAAAAATAAAAATTTAGAAGAGTAAGGCCCCATTTAAATAGCTATCTTATATCCTAAGTGAACTAACTTTGTAAGTGAGCTATCTCACTTAGAAACAAGTTGATTCAAAGAAAGTGAACTTTAAAATCAATAAAATTAATAAAACAAAAAGTTCACATTTATCATTCTTCCAGTAGGAATTCATGATAACAAGTCTCACTTTAAATTGTGAATGAAAATAATTTTCTGAGGCATAAAAATGGTTAGATTATGGCTTTACGAGGGTGGACTAACTAGGAAATTAGAGTGAAAATAGGGAAAGAACACTGGACCAATGAATTCAGTGATAAATCTAGTTTTGCGAACCAGTTTCCTAATGACCTTGGAAAACTACTTGATCCTTTGCATCAAACATTTATCTATGTATAAAATAAGAAAGTAGAACTGCATAACCTTTATGGTATTTTCCAGTGCTAAAGTAAATGATATTAAAGTTATAGTTATGATCTATATCAAATATCATTTTTCTTAATCTCACGGTCTGACATCTAGAGCAGTATGGGGAAATAGATGGGATAAAAGGGTCTAAAATTGGAGATAGACTGAAATAAGTATGAAAAGGAAGAGGGAAAGAAATGGAAAAAAAAAAACAAAGATAAGAAATGTGTTCAAAATATTCAAAAACTATTCACAAGAAGGATAAAAAAATGTACTTTTAAAGTTTTAAAGACTAAGGAATTAATCTGAATTTATAATTGGGAAGTAGAAATTAAGAATGTTAGGCAGGGACCCGGACCCGACATGGCGGCGCCACTCAATGTAGCAGGCCCTTTGTTCGAGCAAGCCCTTTTGTTTGGAGACTTCCCTCCCTCTTTGAACACACCCTCAGGCTTACACACATCAGAGGTTCTAGCTGGGCAGTCACACTCCCCCATGACCTGCAGCTCACCTGCATTCCACAAGTTCATAAACAGCAGTTTCTGTTGACAGTCTCCAAAGACCCCTTCCTCATTTCTCAGCTCCTGCCCTAGTAGTTTCAAGACCCCCCAGGCCCTGTTTGCATAACCAGCTTCCCTACCTCTCAGGCTACTAGAAGCCCCTACCCTCCTCCCTCAGCACAACTTCCTCGGCCCACACCTTTGGACCGAGGAACCTCGCCCTCAAGCCCTAATAAAAGGCTATTCTCACTGCCATTTGCCTTGTGTCTTCGTTCCCGGTTCGGCTCCAGCCTCAGTTTACCTTTACGAAGAACATACAAAATAGTACATAGATTCTACATCTACTACTAGATAGAATAAAATTGAGGCATATATACAGATAGGTTTAAATAAATTGTCTTGAATTTCCTTATTTTTTCAGACTATAATAAATCTTGGACATGGTCAATTTAATAAATTCAGTATGTTTGTCAGATGTGAAAAATAGACCAGGGCACAAAATCACTTTATATTTGAAGACAAATATGAATTATGACTTGAATTTTGTGATTTTTTTCTTCAGAACTCACAAACAAGCAATGTGACAGACACACAAGATCAGGATATATTACAGTGTGGATGAACTGGAAGGTCCATGGTGTCAGCCTCCCTGGAGACTATAGGAACTTCACGTCGTCTGGAGGAGCCTAACCTCTCAGGGTTATTCCTTTGTAGGCTGGAGAGAGGTCACTCAGCATTTAAGTATATGGATTATTGGTAAAAGAAAATGTAATTAAAATCTGTCTTGTGAGCTGACGATCCAGCCTTCAGACTAATAAATCCTTTCTAATCACAGTTTCAAAGCAGAGTTACAAAACATTTTAAACAGATTATGTTTATATTAGTTACTTATTGGGCTTTGAGGCCCACCTGAGATCTTCATTCAACAGAACTAGGCTTCCAACTTGAAGTGTTTTGTTTACATAGACCATTTCTTGAAAAATTAAAAAGGTACCATTAATTCTAGAATTTTGTAATTTATCTGAAACTCTTGTTATCTAATTTCTCCTCACCTCCCAAGATGTTCCTAACTTAATAAAACACTGCTATATATGTAACATCTCCATTTTCTTCAGTCAATTCTTCTACATAAAGGTGTTTTGACCTTGTAATAATCTTAGCTATAAAAATGTACATATATTTATGTAATGTAAACGCCACAACTACAAAGCATCTTCAGTGTGCAAACCACTGTCTTAGACGCTAGGAAACAATGGGTTATATGTATTTCTACATATGCTTCAAATTGGAAATGGAATTTATAAGAAGTTTACATAGAGTCCAACAAAACTGTTTAAATTTTTTTCTATATATGAATTACCAAGAATACGAAGGCAAAATAAGTTTTTTTAATATAAATTTAAATAGAATTTTCTCCATGTTTTTTTCTCCTCAGTTTACATTAGATATACAGAATCTCCACCAGATGTCAGTATATGCATGCAAATATTTTACCTACAAACCCTTAGTTAAAAAGTACTCAAATAAGAAATGAATGCCTTTTATTTAAAGAACATTAAATTCTCTACTCACATTCACTCCATATATATTTACTCACAGAATTTTTAAAAGTATGTTCTCCAAAGTTTTTAATTCAGCCAAATATATATACTGTCCATTGGAGATTTTGTTCTCATAGTTTATGCATAATAAGTATTTACTTAAAGACACACAGCTAGACAATTATTCAGTTAATATTATTTGTATTATTATTAGTGAATCTATATAATTTTAGTTAATAAATTTGTGTACCTTAAACGTTACAAAGAATAATTTGAAAATCCAATCAAAATAATAAGATTATTCTGTAAGATGACCAACTACCACATTATTGCATATGTGTTAATGTTTACACACAGCAGGTGAAAGCAATTCAAACTGTAAGGAAGAAAATATGACATTCGAAATAGAAAAAAAAAAAAAAAAAACAGCCTATAAAGTAGAGAAGGTGAAATATGTTGTACTGACCTGAGGAATAATTCAAAACTGTACTGGAAAGCATAAAATAATTAAAAACTTTACTAGAAAACCTAAAACCATGCTAAAAATATTTGCAGAAAATATAAGTCCCTATGGGAAAAATGCTAATTTGTCCTAGGGTGCTGTGTGTTTCACAGTATTCCAATTAGGATACAATTAGATATTAGGAAAACGTTTTGTAGTTTCACTAAAATTATATAAAATTCTATTTTGAGAGTGGTTTAACCCTACTGTTACTAGAATTTATTATAAAGCTACAATCATTTTAAAAAAGGTAAGTATTAAGAAAGAATCCCCTGAATAGAAATAACTAGAATTTTTGAATTTACCCAAATGAGCAGTCTGATTTAGTAGATAAAAGTGGCTTATCAAATCAGTGAACAAAATATGTATTATTTAATAATGTTTCTATATTAAATAAATATTCTCAGTACAACTAGCCTGTCATAAAAAGAAACACATAACTAAGTTCAATAAGAGTAAATAAAATATAGTCATATGAAGTTATGTTCTGGAAATATATTCAAAAAATTATGACAATGTTGGTTTTCAAGAGACATACTACATTAAACATTTTTCATGTTAATTTGTTGCTTTATAAAATTAAAAAATTAAACCATTAAAAATGGTATGTTTTCCAGAGTCATTGGGAATAGAGGCTATCAAAACAGGAAGAAATAGATATAATTTTTAAAATATAAAATACATGATAGTTTAATATAATTAATATGATATACAAAATATAATATAAAATCTAATAAGTCAACAAATGAAATAATGTAAAGTGATCAAGAAAATGAAGGCTTTAATCGTAGTGAAAAACAAATGGAATCAATATTTGGGAAACATAATAATTTGTCATTAGTAAAAATAAATTAAGTTATTCTTTCTAAGTTTTAGTAGTCAAAGTTTTGGTTAGCTTCAGAATGATTTCAAAGGCAGTAAGATTTTAAGCCACAGACATTTTTCTATTCAGAACTTTTGCTACTCAATCTGCATCAACACCTTAATTCAGCTGGTGTGACTCATTCCGTTTTTCATGCAAACTTGTATTCTCACCATGCGTTAAGAACTGTGTCAAAAACACAGTAAAAATTTGTCTATAAAACAGGCATTTTTGCCTTAGGATTTGTTTTTACACACCATGCATTTAGTTTAAGAAAACTGTAATAGAGAACTAATAACCAAAGCTTTCCATTAAAAAAAAAAAAAAAACTGTTTTCAAACGTAAACTTTGTATTTAATGGAAATATTTTATTAAGTACTTTCCTTAGTTTTTAACCTCATTACCACCCCCCAAAATCCTACAGCCTAGATATTTACTGCGATTTTTATATCCTCTGTGATTTTTACCACCACGTCCTTTTCCATCCACACTGTATCCTCATCTGTTGGCTCTTACTTACCTTCTCTGTGAATAGGAATATTCTTTCTCTTTGCTGAAGCAGACATTTTCATCAGTGTCATACATTCAAACTTCTCTCAATACTGCTGGGAAATTATTCCATCCATTTAACTCTAATCCTTGCATTATTTATATCTCTCACCATAAGATACACTTCTAGGGAAGAAAAAAATACTGTTTTCCAATTTCCAAACAATCTCTAACCTAAATATACTTGGGAATGATTGTATTTTCCTTCTTTTTCTGTTAACTCCTACCTTCATTTTCTTACCCACTGTTCATTTCTTACATATTTTCCAGTATTTTCATAATAATTATTTTCAATAAATTTGAATAGAAGCTAATATTGAATACCATGACAATATGTGTGTGTGTGTGTGTGTGTGTGTGTGTATACTATTTTTCTGATCAAACAAGTGTTTCCATGCTCACACAGAAAAAATATTACCAGGAGGAGAGTTGAGTATAAAAAATGTCAGTCAGATTTTAATTAAACTAAGGAAATAATTTTTAAAAACACTATTAAGTGTAAATTGTATTTCTCTTAATATGTAGTTACTATTTAATCATTTCTATATATAATAAAGTTTTGTAGCTAGTTTTCTTCATTGTAAAATTACTTTTTTTTTTCATTTGTAAGTAATAAAGACTTGTCTGAGGGGAGATTTTTTTACATTCTGCAAATATTCCACCACTCCTTAAATTTTGCCCACTAATATGAATATCCAACAGATCTTGACTACAGTATTAATTCAGTGTTCTAATGTTGTTTTCCATTTCATACACTCTTTTTAAATTTACTAATTATAATTCTTTTGTAAAGAAGAGTAATTCCTTCTCCTACATTTGCTTTTTTATTGTTATTTATTGATATCAGTATGAACTTATCAATATTTACTTTATTAATTGAATATAATCCAAATATTATTATTTACTTTCTTGCTCAATTTGTTCAATCCTTGGTCACTGAGAGCACTTTTTACTTTGACTCCCATGTCTTCTCAATGTTCCCCAAGTTCTTTCTCTTTTTTTCTTCTTCTTTCACTTTTGAGGAAGAGTCTCACTCTGTCGCTCATGCTGGAGTGCAGTGGTGTGACCTCAGCTCACTGCAACCTCCGCCTCCCAGGTTCAAGAGATTCTCATGCCTCAACCTCCTGAGTAGCTGGGATTACAGGTGCTCACCACCATGCACCAGCTAATTTTTCTACTTTTAGTAGAGACGTGATTTCACCATGTTGGCCAGACTGATCTTGAACTCCTGACCTCAGATGATTCGCCCTCCTCGACCTCCCAAAATGCTGGGATTACAGGTGTGAGCCACCATGCCCAAACCCCCAAGTTATTTTTCATACTTCTTTTCTGTCAGCACAGATGCTCTAGGCTAATATCCCATACTCTCTAGCTGGGAATCCTTTACTTCTCCAAGGAACCATGATTCTTTTGTTTGTTTGTTTTGGATGAAATTAGCAACTAGAATCTGCATGCCCACTGTGCCCATTGCTACTGAAGTGACGCTGCACCTAAGCCCTTTCAGTGGATAGAACTAAGAAACATACATATATGTATGCTAACCCATGTATGTACATCAACATTTATTTCTATATCTAATATGGATTAACATACAGGGTAAAATAAAACATAAGTTCATACCGATACCTCTGGACTTGAATCCAACACTTTGGGTTCATTCTGAACCCTCTCCCCATCCCTATTCCTTGCCTCCATTTCTTATTTGTAACTTTTTTCTCTAATAACGACAAAACTGGATCCTGCTCTCTACAATATATTGACTACTCATGTAGTCAACCCTCCGTACTTACAGATTTTGCAGAAGCAATTATAGAATTTAAAGGGATCCTTCATGGATAATATTTGTCATTGTCTGCGTTTGTTATGTTTCTCAGTTTGAGTGGGTTAGATGGTAGGGGGCATAATTCAAGTTATTCAATATTATTTATACAGCTCCTAGACAAGAAAAAGATTAATTGAACAATTTAAAACAGCTCTACTTTCAAAGAGAAAAATTTAGGTACTTTGTTTAGAAATCATTCAGGTAGTGTTTTAATCTCACAAATAGTTGAATTTTGTATTAAAATTTATAAGAAATCAAGAGCCAAGAGTGTTAGATGATTGGAATTGGAGAGAGGTTATTTTTTCAGCTGTTTGGATTGCTGGTTGGATTTTGAGATGACATAAGGCAAAAAAAAAAAAAAAAAAAATCACATAAATTATACAAGGAAGCCTCCAAGATAGATAGGAAATTTTCTGGTATGATTTAGGGAAGATAATCAGCTAAGAGAAGTATGTGATCAAGATTTTGTCTCTAGGCTGTATGGTTTTCCAATCAAACATAACCCAATGAGGTTCAAATTAAATAAAGAAAACTCTCTAGTCCTTCATGTTGCATTTTCTCAATTTTTCTTTAGTATGCTTTATTATTTTTCAGTTAAATTAATGATAACAAGCACTTTTTTCAAAAATAAAACATATATAGCAAATCATATTCATGAAAAGGCCTTCTGATGTCTGCCATCACTTGTGAAAGTCAAATTATGCAGATTTAAAATATTTGATTACAACAAAATTTTTTCCTATTAAAACTTTGTTATTATGTATCTAGGTATTTGTAAATGCATAATGTCATTTCTGCTACAGAAGGGAAGGTAAGAAATGGTACACTTTGGTGGTTTTGTAAATAGCCTCCATTTTCTGTTAGGCTATCTTGGTGATTAATTATTTTCACTGAAGAGTAAGGCTTTCAAATCGAAGCAGGCCTACATTTAATCTCATGGTATGTTTCAGTTTTCTTATCATTTAAAGAAGGAAATCACATATATTACAGCATCATTGTCAGAATAAAATCAAAAATATAAAACACACAGAACAAATCTAACCACATAGTAGGTGATTAATTAATAATAATTTATTAAGTATAATAGTAATAATATATTATACCAACCAAAGAAAATCAGAAGTCACTGAAAACTAAAAAAGGCAGAGAAATAGAGTCCCCATTTGAATCTCCATAATAAACACAGTCCTCCCTATCCATTTTAGATCGTAGAACCATAAGATAAACTGGCATTGCTTTAGGCCACTAAGTTTTGCAGCAATTTTTTTTTCTTTTTTTTTTTTTTTTTGAGACAGAGTCTCACTGTATCGCCCAGGCTGGAGTATATTGGCACAGTCTCGGCATATTGCAACATCTGTCTCTTGAGTTTAAGCTATTCTTGTGCTGCAGCCTCCCAAGTAGCTCGGATTATAGGTGTGTGCCACCAAACCCAGCTAATTTTTGTATTTTTAGTAGAGATGGAGTTTCATCATGTTGGCCAGGCTGGTCTCGAACTCCTGACTCCAGGTAACCCACCCTCTTTGGCCTCCATCCTTGTAGGATGGGATTACAGTTGTGAGTCACCACGCCCAAAGTTTGTAACAATTTGTTATAGCAGCAATAGAAAGCTAATACAGGTGTTTTAAAACACAGCCTTCATGGATTATGAAAAAGACTGGCTTGTTTTCTGCCTGGTCTGGTCTTACCATTCTAAAGTAGATGGCAAACATGGAAAACTATATGAAATATCTGTGAGTACATATTTAGGTATGGAAGACCAACCTACTACTTCTGAGACCGGTTAGTACATTTAATCTGTTTCAAAGAAGTTCCATTAGCATGATAATTAATGAAAACTGTTTGGACAGGTTAACAACAACTTAATTGTAAATACTTGAAAAAAGTTATTTAATTTTGTTTTCTAAGTAGGAGTTCCATCTTGGCCTTTATTGTATCTGTTTGCTTTCTTTGCATGCTGTTAAATACATGTCATATATCTCTTGTTTGATGATATTTAAAATCAAAGGTATCAAAAGTATTTATCTCATCATTCAGATAACAATTCATTCATTAAATAGCAGTTTGATTAAAGTGGTCATCACCTCTGCATGGAGTTTAGTCTCAATTAGAAGACACTTATTAAACAAGTATCTACGACTGATAAATATTTCAAAAGTAGAAACAGAGATACTCTGAGATTGAATGGTCGGAAAAAATTACCAAGGCTAGAGAAATTCAGGGAAAATATCTTTGAGAAAGTGAAAGTTCTATGGTCACTACACTTAGCAAGAATTAAAATGTTCCATTCTAAAATTTTCATGGTTTTAGGTCTTAGATTTAAGTCTTTGATACATCTTGAATTGATTTTTGTATAAAGTGAGAGATGAGGATTCAGTTTTATTCTTCTACATGTGGCTTGCCAATTATCCCAAAAATCCCAGTACCATTTGTGAAATAGGGTGCCCTTTCCGCACTTTATGTTTTTGTTTGCTTTGCTAAAGATCAGTTGACTGTCTTTGGCTTTATTTCTGGGTTCTTAATTCTGTTTAATTGGTCTATGTGACTATTTTCATACCAGTACCATGCTGTTTTTGTAACTATAGCCTCACTCCTGCAAGAATGGCCATAAAAACAAAACAAAACAAAACAAAACAAAACAAAAAACATAATAGATGTTGGCATTAATGTGGTGAAAGGGAACACTTTTACACTGTTGGTGGTGATGTAAAATAGTACAACCACTAACGGTGTGGAGAGTCCGTAAATAACTAAAAGTAGATCTATGTTGTGATCCAGCAATCCCACTGCTAGGTATCTATCCAGAGGAAAAGAAGTCATTATATGAAAAAGATACTTGCCCAGGCATGTTTATAGAAGCACAATTTGCAATTGAATGACTATGGAACCAGTCCACATGCCCACCAATCAATAAATGGATAAACAAAATGTGACATGTATATCACACACACACACACACACACACACACACACACACACACACCATGGAATACTATTCAGCCATAAAAGTGAATGCATTAATGACATTTGAAGCTACCTGGATGGTATTGGAAACCGTTATTCTAAGTGAAATAACTCAGGAATGGAAAAACAAACATCATATATTCTCACTCATAATTGAGAGCTAAGCTATAAGGACACAAAGGCATAAGAATGATACAATGGACTTTGAGGACTCAGGGGAAAGGGTGGGAGGTGAGTGATGGATAAAAGACTACACATTGGGTACAGTGTACACTCCTTGGGTGATGGGTGCACCAAAATCTCAGAAATCACCACTAAAGGACTTACTCATATAACCAAACACCACTGTTCCCCTAAAACCAACTGAAATACAATTAAACTTTAAAAAATGAAATAAAAGGTTCCAGCCAAGTGTAGTGGCTTATCCCTGTAAGCCCAGCCCTTTAGAAGGCCAGGTGGGAGGATCACTTGAGGCCAGGAGTTCAAGACCAGACTGGGCAACATAGGGAGATACCTCTCTACAGAAGTTTGAATTTTTTTTTTTTTTTTTAATGGAGGCATACATTGTAGTCCTAGATACTTGGGAGGCTGAAGTAAGATCTCTTGAGACCAGGAGTTGCAGGCTGCAGTGAGCTCTGAGCACACCACTGCACTGTAACCTGGGTGACAGAGGAAGTTGCTGCCTCAAAAAAAAAAAATTTTTGTTAATAAAAAAGAGAAGGGCCAGGTGCGGTGGCTCAAGCCTGTAATCCCAGCACGTTGGGAGGCCAAGAAGGGCGGATCACGAGGTCAGGAGATCGAGACCACCCTGGCTAACATGGTGAAACCCCGTCTCTACTAAAAAAAAAAAAAAAATACAAAAAACTAGCTGGGCGTGGTGGTGGGCGCCTGTAGTCCCAGCTACTCGGGATGCTGAGGCAGGAGAATGGCATGAACCCAGGAGGCAGAGCTTGCAGTGAGCTGAGATCCAGCCACTGCACTCCAGCCTGGGCAACAGAGCGAGACTCCATCTCAAAAAATAAAAAATACAAATAAAAATAAAAATAAAAAAGAGAAGCACCACAATGAGAGAGATTAACTTCTAAGAGCAATGGGAAGCTACTGAAAAATGTTAAACAGTGAAGTAGCATCAATAATCTACATCATTGAAGAGTTTATTCCATCTGCAATGTGAAAATAAATTAATGAATCAGAGTGCTTTTCTAATGCATTGCTTTAGCAACAAACATCTAACACAATTCAACTATACTTGTGGTTTCAGATCACTATAATCGATAAAGTGTGTGTGTGTGTATGCTTAACTGCAACTTGGTTAGATTTCTTTAGGTAAATATTTCTTCTTACTACTGTTTATTTCTCACTACTGATGTCTCTCAGAGCCCAAACCCTCATTCCAATTGATAACTTTTATTTAAAGATGCACCCTGTGATGCAAATGGGAACTAGTAAATGAAACTTCTTCAACCAGCTTTATAAATATTACAAAAGTTCATAGATGCAAAGGAAATACTGCTGAGCCAAGTAATGTATCAACTTTATGAAAACTATTCTTCCTGCTCTAAGATTCTATTATTGTTCTTTGTATTATGCCTGTGTTGTATTTGAAGTTGTTAAATACTACATGAAGAGTCTTGTTATATATGAAATCACATCTTTTTCTCCATCCACACTTAAAGTATAAATAACTTAGTTTTATCCTGAAACTCACTAAATAGATAACACATGAAATAATCATATTTAAATATTTATTTCATTCCCATGACAAAGAAATGTTAACTGTGTAGGGCTGGGTAGATATGTTAAACATAGTAATTTCATTAGAGTGCCAAGTTCCACCTCAATGGTGATATTATAGGGATAAAATCAAGGAAAGTGTTTCCTACAAATGAGCAACCCTTGTAGGTAGATTGCATAAACATTCGAAGAGGCTTTGAAAATTAAAATAAAGGGTATCTGATTTAAAAGAGTGTAAGATTATTGTTTGGACGAACGGAGGCAAGATGGTGCACTTCCGCGTTCTTCATCACCAACTTTTCCCGCTCGCGCGAAAATGCAGCCGGCGCCCGGGAAGGTGCAGACCAACCGGGCATGCGCCAGGTGACATCAATCCGAAGAGACCAAGATTTACCTGGTCGCACCTGCTGAACACCCCCCCCCGACACGCCCGTGCCCCGCCTATTGCCCTCCCACTCCTAGAAAAGCCGCTCCCAGTGAGCGTCCCAGGCGACTTCCCAGCCCCCCTACTCCTGTCAGGACTGCATTAGGAACTCCGCCTGAGAGCTCCACCGGGCAACTCTGTTGGCCTCCTTTGCTGGAGGCCGACAGACCTCTCCCTACCCACCTTCTTCCCTGAAGCTAGGTGATCAAAAATAAACTTGCAGTTTTGCTCCTACCCTTGCCTACTTGCTGGTTCTTTTGTGCCCGCTCTGGTGGTCTTAGAAAAACAAATCAGTTGGTGTCGAACCCGGGAGGAGACCCCTCCTCAAGCCTCTAAGGCTCCCACGCCGCAGACCGACGAGGACCTTAGACCCGCTTCTGTCACTCTCACGGCCTCTCTGGGGTAAGTGCCCTTGTCTCCTCTTTACCTCCCTCAGCCAAAAATCCTGCACAGATCCGAGGCCCACTTTTGAGCCACCAAGTGGGAGACCCGTTCAGGACGGGAGACCCGTTCAGGTAATCTCCACCTTGGCTCCAAGAGCCTCCAGTCTGTCTCTGGTGGTTCCAAAGGACGCTTTGAAGCCAGGCAGAGATCCACTTCCATTTCCATTGTGTCCATTGTGTAAGTAAAGAGGAAACAAAAGGGAAACTCCTAGTCCAAATTTCCAAAGAGCACCCCCTTAGGGTGCCTCCTAGCCAATTTAAAAACCTTACAGCTGGAACAAGACCTTAGGAGGAAGCGGTTAATTTTCCTTTCCACTGTGGCATGATCAACCTTAGCAATTTCTGCCAGCGGCTAGGCAAGGGGTCCGAAATTAATTACATACAAGGCTTTTTGGCCTTACACTCTCATCCTGACCTGCGCTATACTCCTCCTTCTCTCCCCGCTCTCTCCACCCCTCCCTTCCTGCCCAGACCCCTCCTCCTCCCCCCGTCCAGACTCCTCCTTCCTCCTCCTTATCTACTAGTAATCCACTCAGTCCAATGCCTCCTTCGGGGCCCCCAACTGGCAGTCTTGAGTCTCCTGTCTCTGCCCACACCCACTCTAAGTGCCCTGTCCCACACCCTCCTACAGTGTTAGCACCTTTGCGAGAGGTGGCTGGGGCGGAGGGGGTAGTCAGAGTACATGTCCCTTTTTCACTGGCCAATCTTTCCAAAATTGAGAAGCGTTTAGGTGATTTCTCAGCTAATCCTACAATATACATAAAGGAATTTAGATGCCTTTGTCAGGCCTATGACCTAACTTGGCATGACCTCCAGGTTATCCTAACCTTTACCCTAAATCCTGAGGAGTAAGAGCGCATCCTAGCGGCTGCCAGGCAGCACACCAACCAACTACATTTAACTGACGCCGCCATCCCACTAGGGGAGCAAGCAGTCCCCTCGGCAGACCCAGACTGGAACTACCAAGCAGGCCAGCCTGGGCACTGTAGGTGAGACATAATGGTCCAGTGTTTGTTGGCTGGTATGCAAGCAGCCTCAAACAAAACTGTAAATTTTAACAAATTAAAAGAAATTGTTCAAAATCCAGAAGAAAATCCAGCCGCATTCTTAAATAGGCTGACTGAGGTTCTAACCCAATATACCGGTTAGATCCAGCCTCCCCCACAGAGGCCACCATTTTGGCATCTTATTTCATTTCTCAATCAGCTCCTGACATTCATAAAAAACTTCAAAAGGTAGTGGATGATCCTCATACACCAATATAAGACCTAGTGAAATTAACTTTTAAGGTCTATAACTCCAGAGAGGAGACGGCAGGCTCACCTCGAACAGAAGGTACAGCTCCTAGCGGCAGCTTTACAGCTCAGTCGTAACCCCAGACCAGAGAGCACATACCCCGCAGACTCCAAGGCTACAAAAGGAGCCTGCTGTAAGTGCGGCAAGGCAGGGCACTATGCCAAGAGGTGTCCACAAGGTCCCCGAGCCCCAACACAGCCTTCCTATAAGTGCAAGGCATCAGGACATTGGGCCAGTGAATGTCCTAACCTTCATCCACCAGCAACCCCCTGCCCTGCTTGCCAACAGGGAGGATACTGGAAGTCTGATTGCCCCACCCTGAGAACAGGTGCCGCATCTCCACGTGACCCCCTTTCCCGGGATCCTGGGAGCTCCTTCCAGCTCCTACATCTGGACCATGACAACTGAAGGTGCCGAGACTCGGGGACCCCCATCACTCTCGCTGAGCTGCGGGTAACTCTCCTGGTAGCGGGTAAGATAAGTAATTTTTTAATTGACAGCGAGGCTACCTATTCTGTTTTGCCATCCTTCTCTGGACCTAGCCTTCCATTCAATATCTCTGTAGTAGGAGTAGACGGAAAGCCATCCACTCCACGAAAATCTCCATTCCTTAATTGCTGCCTGGCCAACAACTACTTTGCGCACTCGTTCCTCATTCCCAGCTAAAAAGGGCCCCTACGGAAAGCAATCAGTAGAAATCAGTTCAACTTCCCCCCACTCGCCTCAAATTTACTAAATTTTCTTAACTATCTCATACTCCCCAATCTTGCCGGGACCATCTTCTGGGTTTTGCCCATATTCCAACAAATTCTTCCATTCCTCATTCCTATACTAATACTGTGCCTTATTTTATTCTTCATCCATATGTCCAAATACCAACCATAGGCCCCGACCTTAATGATGCCCCTTAACAGCAGGAAGTAGCCAGACAGACCACGGCACCCCTTATCACTGTAAAAGGTTGGACTGTTTGGACGAACGGAGGCAAGATGGCGCACTTCCGGGTTCTTCATCACCAACTTTTCCCTCTTGCGTGAAAATGCAGCCAGCGCCCGGGAAGGTGCAGACCAACCGGGCATGCGCCAGGTGACGTCAATCCGAAGAAACCAAGATATACCTGGTCGCACCTGCGGAACGCCCCCGACACTCCCGTGCCCCGCCTATTGCTCTCCCACTCCTAGAAAAGCCGCTCCCGGTGAGTGTCCCGCGCGGACTTCCCAGCACCCCAACTTCTGTCGGGACTGCAATAGGAACTGCGCCCGAGAGCTCCACTGGGCGACTCTGTTGGCCTCCTTTGCCGGAGGCCGACAGACCTTTCCCTACCCACCTTCTTCCCTGAAGCTAGGTGACCAAAAATAAATTTGCAGTTTTGCTCCTACCCTTGCCTACTCGCTGATTCTTTTGTGCCTGCTCTGGTGGTCTTAGATTTTTTCCCTCAGTCATGGTGAAAGTCACCAGTATAACCACATTTGAATTTGCCTTCCTATTCAAAAAAAAAAAAAAGGGAATGGATGTGTTTTCCCCTGTTTTATTGTTGTTAATATATAAGGTTTAACATTTTAAATCTTTTTAATGTGGTGTTCAAATAAAGCCACTTTTCTATGTCATACTGTTTTCTTTTGTAACAAGCAAATGTGAATTATCTGGCTGTAATTCTGTTTTTTCTGTCCTTTAGGAGACTAGTTAAGTTAAAACACTTTTGTTTTTCCAAAAATATGGATTCAGTGTTTTTGATTATTTAAATTTTATAGAATCTTTGATTCCTCTGATCTCTTTTCCACATCAGTTGGCCCAGGAAAATCAACTTTTTGTTTGCAACTCTATTCAAATGATATTGCATTTTTAAAGCCATTCCTGAGCCAAGATGTTCAAATACAAATTGTTCTTACCGGCTGGACACGGTGGCTCACAACTGTAATCCTAGAACTTTGGGAGGCCAAGGCGGGTGGATTGCCTGAGGACAGGAATTCGAGACGAGCCTGGCCAATATGGTGAAATCTCGTCTCTACTTAAAATACAAAAAAATTAGCTGGGCGTGGTGGTGTGTGCCTGTAATCCCAGCTACTCAAAAGGCTGAGGCAGGGGAATTGCTTGAAGCAGGAAGGTGTAGGTTGCAGTGAGCCAAGATCGGGCCACTGCACTCCAGCCTGGGTGACAGAGAGAGATTCCTTTAAAAAAAAAAAAAATAAAAAAAATTCTTACCACCTTTTCTGCCCCTAGTGTACACTAGACATATTTATACCACAGTATCCCTAAGCATATTGCATGTGCTTTCACATCCCTTTTCCTCTATTTTTCAATAGGCTTCTTGAAAGCTGTTTCTATGTCTTTACTTGTTTTTGTAGCCCTCAAACATGGGGTACATTTAAGTCACTAACTAATATGTAGAGCATGAGTCTCAGCTCACACTGAAAGTAAATAACCCTGATCCCGATTTAGATTGTACATATCTTCTGTACAATGCATGCCATGCTGCCCAGTAAAAAAATGACATTGTTTTACATTTGATAACTTTTATGTAAAAAATATGTAATTAACCAGTGTATATGAAAATTAACCTCTAATTTAGAAAATATCAATGTCAATCTTCCCTATATAATTGGTGAATGTGAGTATAGATGAGTATGTATATATATATTTGTGTGAGTGTGAGTGTGCATGTCTATAATTTTATGATAAATTTTATGACAAAAATCCTCAAATGATTTAGCACTGTGAATGATTGTTCATAGACAATGACAAGTACTTTTTCCAAATGGTTCTAACAATTTACACTATCATCGTAAGCCTTTTTTATTTCATCGTTATTATTTTTTTATCTTATTTATATATTTATTTATTTTGAGACGAGGATCTCTCTCTATAGTGATCTCAGCTCACTGCAACCTTCACCTGCTGGGCTCGAGCAATTCTCCCTGTCTCAGCCTCCTGAGTAGCTAGGATTACAGGCATCCACCACCACGTCTATCTAATTTTTGTATTTTTAGTAGAGATGGGTTTCCTCATGTTGGCCAGGCTGGTCTTGAACTCCTGACCTTAGGTGATCTGCTTGCCTCAGCCTTCCAAAGTCCTGGGATTAACAGGTACGAGCCACCGCTCCTGGCCAAGACTTTCTTTTACTCTGCATCTTTCATAACCCTATCCAAGGAGGAGTGCAAGCCTCTGTAAATCTGACTGGAAAACTTCCCATCCCGTTTAATGAGTCGAAGGGTTTTGGTTGATAGTAAATGTAGTATTAAAAATATCATTTTGATATCAGGCACAGCTGTAGTATCCTATAATAACAGACATAACATAATGTTTATATTTTGTTCTCTGTCTTATCCTGTGTAAACTTCCTCATTGTTTGAAAACTTCAATTTTTAGGAGTATGTGCAAAATTATCACCTTCAGACTCTAAAATATGGGGCTTTGGCAAGGAAACTTTGAGAAATTGGCAAAAGGAGTGGTATTTTGAGACCAAAATACCCCATGGTGAGAGCTAGCCTCTTGATGCAGCTGTCACAGCAGGTGTGTGAAGGCAGGTGAAAGTTTGTAACAGGTGCAGGCTGGGGCAAAGCAAGGCTCATGGCTTGCATGAACAGATTGTGCAGACCTCTGTGTCCAACAATCCTCAGCACTTGGCCACAGCTGGGACTGCAGGTATGGGGACTAGATAAGGCAGCATTTTGATGACCAGAAAAAAAAAAAAGTTTTTAATGTAAGGCGAGGCTCACCTCAAAACTAATAGAGTGTCAATGTGTGTGAATTTCAGCCATTGCTGGGTTGAACAATTTTTACTTATTTATTTTCTTTCTTAGTTGGTATTGAGTTAAAACCATAAACATGGCTAACGTTGGCACCAACTACAAAACAATTTCATGTCATATTTTTGCCTTAAAATTGTTAGTGCCAGACGTGGGTAAGCAACATGAGACTGCTTAAAATTCTACTCCTTTTCATTTTTTAAAATGTTTTGTTATAGAGCAGTTTGTTATGTAAAGCATGTACCACAAAAGGAACAAATATATGGTTCATGTAAGTCATGACACATGACACTTGATAATAAAATGAACAGCCCTAAATTCACCATACACTTGACAACAAAACATTGCCCCCAAAACCCTGATCACCTATGTGCACTATCGTTACCTCATTTTCCTGCTTGGATTCCAGATGTCATTCCCTGGCTTTTTAAAAATTATTTTATAGTGTGTGTGACTATGTACTTACATATGCATATCTACTTAACACATTTAATATTTATCAAATTTTAGAGCCTTATAAAGTAGCACCACACTGAAAGTACCATTTTGAAACTTTTTTTTTTTTTTTTTTTTTGAGATAGAGTTTCACTCTTGTTGCCCAAGCTGGAGTGCAATGTTGCAATCTCGGCTCACCACAACCTGTGCCTCCCAGGTTCAAGCAATTCTCCTGCTTCAGCCTCCCGAGTATCTGGGATTATAGGCATGCGTCACCACACCCGGCTAATTTTTTTGGATTTTTAGTAGAGATGGGGTTTCTACATGTTGATCAGGCTGGTCTCAAACTCCCGATCTCAATTAATCTGCCCGCCTTTGCCTCCCAAAGTGCTAGGATTACAGGCATGAGCCACTGTGCCCGGCCCTAAAACTTGTTTTTTTAAATTAAATTTCTTTCTAGAATTAATCTATGTCATCGTTTTTTTAAATTAAATTTCTTTCTAGAATTAATCTATGTCATCGTTACAACACCAAGTTCATTTTTCTTCAATCTTCATAAAGTTCTATTTGGTTAATATGTTATAATTTATTTATGCTTGTCCTGTTGATAGACATTATTTCCAAATTTTTGCTATTATGAATACTTTTGCATATTACAATTCTTGAGTATTGGTCTTTATCATGTGAAAGACTGTATTAGCCCCTTATTGCATTGCCATAAATATACTTTGGACTGAGTAATTTATAAAGAAAAGAGGTTTAGTTGGCTTATGGTTCTGCATGGCATATGCGTTCTGGGGAGACCTCAGGAAACTTACAATCATGGCAAAAGATGAGGGGAAGTAGGCAACATTTTACATGGCCAGAGCAGGTTGAAGAGTGGGAAGGGTGCTGCACACTTTTAAACAATCAGATCTCATGAGAACTCACTCACTATCGTGCGAACAGCAACCGGGAAATATGCTACTTCATCTAATCACCTTGATCTAATCACCTCCCACCAGCCCTGTCCTCCAACACTGGGGATTACATTTTAACATAAGATTTGGGTGGGGATAAAAATCCAAACTGTCATGAAGATTTTATGCAGATTTTATTCCTAGGAATGGAATTATTTGACTGAAGGGTACATACTGAAATTTATGTAATAATGCCAAATTATTCTTCATGGTGTTTGTAATAATTTAACCTCCATTAACACATAAAAGTTTTTCTTGTTCCATTCTCTCTCTAATTTATATTTTCACACTTCTCAACTTTTGTTACACTCATTTAATGTAAAACCTGACAATATTATTGTTTTAATTTTAATGATTACTACAAAGATTGAGGATTTAAAAAAATAGTTTAAATCCAGGATCGGTTTTCTTATATTTTCCATTTATTTTACTTACTTTTTTCTCTTAAATTTTTAACTTACATTTTTGCTGAGTTTTATAGTGGATTTATTACCATTTATTTATTTGTTTCTAGTTTAATTGGATTTCTCTATAGATTGTCTTTAAATGTCGTATTGAAATGTATACTTTTCACTTTTATGTTTGTCTCTATTGCCAAAAAAAGTCTTCATTTTAATACAGTCTGATTTTCAGTCTTTTCTTTTTTTCATTTATGTCTGCTTTTTAAAATATATCTAGAATTAAATAATGTGAATGATGTAATGAATACTGATTTTACATCTTTCTACAAGTTAACCATTGACCTAGTCACTTTTATTCATCTAAATTTTCTATTCTTAGTAATCTTCAAAATAACTTCTGCAACATATCAAGTTTCCATAGTTGTGTACTGTTTTAATTTCTTTTTTCCTTTTTTTTTAAACTAATTTACACAAGCTTCTTTACTGGAGCTTTGTAAAAAATACCGAAACCCAACCATACAAGTACCCTAACATATTTCTTCTTACAAGAATTATTTTGAAATTCCTCTGGAGCTCTGTGATTTTTTATGTAGCATCATGTTCTTAAGTTCCTTGGAAAATCACTTTGCAATTTTGGTTTGAATGATATTTTGAATATATTTGTATCATTTCAATTATTAGAATCTTCTGCCTTTATTAGATTTATTTCTAAAAACCACATATATTTTGGTGTCACTGAAACTCATATTTCTTGTTAACTTTTCTTTTGCTAATTGGGCATAAAACTAAAATTTTTGTTTATTGATATTTTATCCAGCAACTTTGTTAAACTTTCCTAGTATCCATAATAAAGTATCTATAAATAATTTTCTATTTTTTTGTGTGTGGCATTTTAATACTATGCAGAGCAGATAATGACAGGTAGATTTATGGACTGAATGTTTGTGTCTTACCTACCACCCCCAAATTCACACGTTGAAGTCCTAACCCACAAAGTGTCGCTGTATTAGAAAATGAAAGTAAGAAACTAATTAAGGATCAATTTAATCATAAAGTTTGGGCCCTGATCTGATAGGATTAGTATCCTTCTAATAAAAGGCATCAGAGAGCTTGCTCTTAGTTTCAGCCCCCTCTTTCTCTCTCTCTCTCTCTCTCTCTCTCTCTCTATATATATATATATATATATATATATGCAAGCACAGAGGGAAAGCCATGTGAGGACATGGCAAGAAAGCAATCACATGCAAACCCGGAGAATCTTCCCAAGAAACCTACCCTGCCATATCTTAACCTGGGATTTTTAGTTCCCACCACTGTAAGAAAATAAATTGCTATTGTTTAAAGCACCCAGCCTATTGTATTTGGTTATGGCAACTTTATCAGACTAACATAGGTAGATTTTTTTCGCTTTCTAATACTTATTTAATCATAATTTTTTGTCTTTAGTCAGAACTAACTGTACAAAACTAAGTGGAATCTTACAATTGGCCATTATTTTCTGCTAACAGGGCTCTTACAATGTTTTTCTCATTCTGCATATCAAAACCTGGGAGTAAAATTAGTCTGTTAATGCTGGAACAAACTTCTCTGAGTTCATATTAACCAAAACCCTGTATATTGTTAAAATCTCTATATTTTAATTACTATTTAAAATGCTTTGCATATTTATTCCCTCCCAAATCGCTTGTTGAAATGTGATTCCCAGCGTTGGAACTGGGGCCTGGTGGGGGGTGATTGAATCATGGAAGGCGGATCCCTCATGATTGGCTTAGCACCAATCCCTTGATGATAAGTGAGTTCTCACTCCTTATGCATGAGATTTGGTTGTTTCAGAGTCTGGGACTTCTCCACTCCCTCTTTTGCTCTGTGTCTCACCGTATAGCATGCTGGTTGACCTTAGCCTTCCGCCATTATTGTAAGCTCCCTGGGGTCCTTGCCAGAGGCACCACATTTTCTGTACAGCCTGAAGAACTGTGAGCCAAAATTAACTTTTATTCCTTAATTACCCAGTTTCAGGTATTTCTCTATAGCAATGCCAGAGCAGACTAACATAATAATATCTTTATTTTTATTTGCTTTACCTATCAATATTAAAAATAAGTGTATGGAAATTTTCTAATATCATGTAGCATTGTCAGATATGTTCTGTCATTTTCTTCATTGTTGCTTTACATATTTTGAGGTTATTTTATTATAAGCATACAAGTTGCTTATATATTTTTGTATTGTTCTGGTGCATTTTGTAAGGACAAAAAAACTTATACAATTAAAAAAAGGAGATTTAATTCTCTTTGATGAAAACTGAAAAAAAAAAGAAAGATTTTCCTTGTAAATCCTGGATCTTAGACCATATTTCCAAAAAAAAAAAAAAAAAAAAAATCAAAAAGTGAACAAAAGATATGAACAGACACTTCTCAAAAGAAGACACTTACACAGCCAACAAACATATGAAAAAAAAACTCAACATTACTGATTATCAGAGAAATGCAAATCAAAACCACAATCAGATACCATCTCACACCACTCAGAATAGTGATTATTAAAAAGTCTGGAAACAATAGATATCAGAGAGGCTATAGAGAAATAGGAATGCTTTTACACTGTTGGTAGGAATATAAATTAATTCAACCATTGTGGAAGAGAGTATGGCAACTCCTCAAGGATCTGGAACCACAAATACCATTTGACCCAGCAATCCCATTACTGGATATTTCCATTACTGGATATATGTATACCCAAAGGAATAGAAATCATTCTACTACAAAGACACATGCATATGTATGTTTATTGCAGTACTATGTACAATATAGCAAAGACATGGAACCAACCAAAATACCCATCAAAGACAGATTGGATAAAGAAAATATGGTATATATACACCATGGAATACTATGCAGCCATAAAAAAGGAATGAGATCATGTGCTTTGCAGGGACATGGATGAAGCTGGAAGCCATCATCCTCAGTAAACTAACACAGGAATAGAAAACCAAACACTGCCTGTTCTCACTCATAAGTGGTAGTTGAACATTGAGAACACATGGACACAGAGAGGGAAACAACATACACCAGGGCCTGCTGCAGGGGTGGGAGTGAGGGGAGGGAACTTAAAGGACAGGTCAATAGATGCAACAAACCACCATAGCACACGTATACCTATGGAACATACCTGCTCGTTCTGCACATGTATCCCATTTTTCTTTCTCTTAGAAGAAATTTTTTTAAAAAGATTTTCCTTTCTTCTTTAGATGTTTTTTGTCATTTTAAAATTACAAATTTAGAAAACTTGTAATTCTACTACTTTCTCTTCTCTTTAAAATGTATATTAATCCCTTAGAAAACAAAGACTTTGTTAGCTTTGTTAGCCAGAAATGCTTTTCTCAACGACCTGGAAGCCATGTTTTTGAAATGTATACATCCAGGAAAATAAATAATACCCCTAACTCCCATTCTGTGAGAGGGTGGGAGCTTAACTGTTGTGCATGCCTTGCTCTAAGTCATAAAACTGCCTCTTGTCATAAAGACATGGCAACTTTGTTTTTCCTTTGAATCAGGCCAATTATATAACACAGATGGTCACCCAACTATCAGGTAATGTTGAAATGAATGAAGTGTAACAAATGGTGCTGTCAAGTCTTCCTACTAGAGGATTAGTAATAGTTTATCTTGACCATATGGATGTAATGTATCTACTTGGCTGTATAAAAAAGATATTTCATTCTGTCTTTGTGATATCTTAGTGGATCATCTCTGGTGGGCACCAGCTTATGGCTTAATGCTTACTCAATAATAAATGTGTTTTCTTTGTTTACTACATTTGTAGAGAAGATTTCTGGGGTGAAACAAATTTTTTTAAATTATATTTCCCCAATAGTTTATTTTATAATATTATATAGTGACATATTTTATAATTATGCATTCTCATTTTCTCACCCACTGTTTTATATTTTTATAGCTATTCCATCTTGCTTTAGATTACTGGTTTGTTGCTATGACTGTTTTTCCACTCTTTTATTTTCAGTCTTACTCACAGATGTGTCCATTTACAGCTGGATCTTTAATCCAATCTGAAAAATCTTTACTTGAACTAACAATTTAATCAAATTACATTTATTTTGATAGCTGTGATTTAATTTATTTTCATTACATCTAATTTTGTTCTTTCTATTTGTCTCATTTTTATTATTTTTTTAAAGTTCATTTTAAATTATTTTAGAGATAGGGTCTCGCTCTGTCACCTAGCCTGGAGACCAGTGGCCCAATCATGGCACACTGGAGCCTCAAATTCTGGGGCTCAAAGGATCCTCTGACCTCAGCCTCTTGAGTTGCTGGGACTGCAGGCATGTGTCACAATGCCTGGCTTTTTTTTTTTTTTTTCTACAGATGGAGTCTCCCCATCTTGCCCAGGCTAATATGAAATTATTGGGCTCAAGTGATTCTCATACCCTTGACTTCCCAAAGTGCTGGGGTTACAGATATTAGTCACTGTCCCCAGCATATTATGCTTGTAAAAGTGTTTTTCTTTTGATTGATACTTTATCTTTTATTCTTTTTCTATAGCTTCTAAATTCCCCATTTTCTTCTTCTAGTTTCTTCTTTTAATAATTACCCTTGATATTCTACTATTATGACTTTAGGGTTTAATATTAATTTAGTCTTTTACTTTCCAAATGCAAATATTTTAGGGAATGTAACAAAAATTGGTCCCTTGCTGACTTACTAATATTTTTCCAATGCTTCAGTTCTAAAATTTTTTATTCCTTCAAAATATGCGTTATTTACAATATGTTGTTATTATCATCATTTCAAAAAGTTTATATGGATGATTTTTATGTTGCATCTTTTTCCTTTTTGCTAATGCTATATGTTCACCATTCTTTTGCATTTCAATTTTTTTCTGTGATATTGTTCTTCTTTATAAATTGACGTTCCATTGCTGACAAAAATGCTTTTGTTTTTATGAAAATATCTCTATATTTTCACTGTTCTCAAAAGATTTAGATATAGTGGAAAAGGGAAATAATGAAGTAAGAAGATTAAAATGTTAAAATATTCAGCTGAACTCACCTGAATGAAGTGGAAGGGCCCCTGTGGGCAAAAATCCATATCTATCTTGGTCACTGAGCAACCCCAGTTGCGCTTAAAGAGTGCCTGAACATACTATGTCATCAGTAACTATTCAGTGATGTAATTTGGATCACACAGAATTTTAATTTTGAATCATTCCTTTTACCACTGGAAAAGAAGGAAACATGGGTAATGTCATTGATAAAGTAAAGTTATGAAAGTCTAGAAACATGCAAAAATCTGAGGAAAGGAGTGTTTGGGGAAAAATGAAGCAACAATTATTGTTCTGTCCTAAGGTTTGTGAGCATTGTCTCTATAAATGTAAATATTACTTCAGTTCAGATATCAATGGAAAGTAAATCTCTAACTGAAAAAAAATGGGTTTGTGCAAAAACATCTTTCTTAAAACTAGTTTTTACTTAAGCTAATTTAATAAGTTGAAGAAATTTCAGAGCAACAAGCTTTAACAGCAGCCAATGATACAAAGGACTGAAATGTCTCAGGGGCACGTTGAGAATGCACTGACACTATGGAGAATGCAAGTTTGCTTTGAGGATAGTGTGCTGCCACTGTGTGGTGTATTGTTACAAGAGAAAAACAAAGTTTTAGCAAGATAGCATGCATAATTAGTTCAGAACTTGATAGCATACAAAATTATGAAACTTAAAATATATTGGATCAGGAAGTAAACTGCTTTCAGGCTTGATGACTTACATCCATCATAATAAACTTCTAAGTATAGCAAGTAGACAAGGAAATATAAATTCCACTTAGAATATACAGTGGTAGATGATAGTACCCCTTCTCCTCTTCATGACAATCACTTAACTGAGGGGAGATTACTCCTTGTTCAGTTTAAGATGCAAATGAATTATATCCATTGTAATAACGGTTAATTTATGTGTCAATTTGGTTTGGCCACAGTGCTTGGATATGGGGGTCAAACATTATTCTGGAAGTTTCTGTGAGGGTATTTTGAGATGATATTAACATTTAAATCAGTAGAATGAGCTTTTGAAAGCTCAGGTGCAGTGCCAGCTAGATGGCAATACTTTCCAGAGTGGGCAAGGTTATCCAAGAGGCTGTGTATACTCTGAGCCAGCACCCAATACATTGTGTTGTTTCTGTCACAGTGATGCGGGAGTTTTTACTCCTTTGTTCAGATAAATTCCAGGTTTTTGTCACACAATCAGGAAAATTTAGGCATGTGAACACATTGAAAGGTGAGGAGAATGAAATTCATTAAAAGAAAGCTCTTAGTGAAACAAAAAGAGAGAGAGAGAGAGAGAGAGAGACTCTTGCCAACAGGCTAACACTCACAGATTGAATACCAGGACACCTTGTTCAGGGAGGAGGAGCTGAAGAGGCCAGGCTCCTCCTCCCTGCACAAGGCATGAATTCCCAGTGGCTCTACCCCACTTTTCCAGTGTGCGGGCAGGCACCCCTGTCTGTCTGGGGCACAACCAGACAAGTCCCTGAGCCAGCTCCCTCATCTGCACAATGCATGTGACATAAACACTTGTGGGGTGGGTTGGAGATTCTCCGGGGATCCTCCCTTATCTGCTTCCTGCATCTATTGATAGGATTCACAGGTCCAGAAACGAAAGCATGGAAATGGAAGTGACAGCACTCACCATACCTGTAGTGTGAAAACTTTGCTTCTTACCTCCATAAATTTATTCTCTTCTTGCCTAGAAATCTCAGCTCCTAAGGGAAGAATGTTTCTACCAGGAGACACAATAATGATTGCACTGAACTGGAATATAAGACTAAAATATAGCAACTTTGGACTCTTCATGTTTCTGGAATCAACAGGCAAAGAAGAGAGTTACTGTGCTGGAGAGAGTAATTGATACAGATTCCCCAAGCGAAACTGGACTACTATGCTACAATGGAAATCAAGAAGAGTATGCCAGGAATACAAGAGATTTCTTAGGAAGTCCCTCAGCATGACCATGTCCTGTAATTACAGTGAATGAAACACTATAACAACCCAATTCAGGGAGGACTACTCATGCTCCAGACTAGGTTATCCCACAAGGTAAAGAAACATAACCAACTGAGGTACTTGCTAAAGGCACAGGGATTACAGAATGGGTAGTGGAAGACAGTAGTTATAAACACCAGTGATGCCATGTGACCAGCTATAAAAACAGGA
Source organism: Piliocolobus tephrosceles (assembly GCF_002776525.5). NCBI lineage: Eukaryota > Metazoa > Chordata > Mammalia > Primates > Cercopithecidae > Piliocolobus > Piliocolobus tephrosceles. The sequence continues at coordinate 46,460,389 of NC_045455.1, read as the reverse complement.
CTGTAATTGTCACGACCATTTCTCCCTGATATGCTTAGCTTTGTCCCCACCCAAATCTCATCTTGAATTGTAATCCTGAGGTGTTAAGGGAAGAACCTGGTGGGAAGTGATTGGTTTATGGAAACGTTTTCCCCATGCTGTTCTCTTGATAGTGAGTGAATCCTCACAAGATTTGATGGTTTTATAAATGATAGTTTTTCCTGGGCTCTCACACATTTCTTTCTCCTGTTTCCATGGGAAGAAGGTTCTTGTTTCCCTTTCACCTTCTGTAATGATTGTAAGTTTCCTGAGGCCTCCCCAGTAATGTGAAACTGTGAGTCAATTAAACATCTTTGCTTTATAAATAACCCAGTCTTGGGTATATCTTTATAGCAGTGTGAAAATGGAGTAATACACTACTTTATTGTATTATGATTATGTGTTTTTATAATATATTTATGTTCTTCTATCTGTTTACTATGTGGCATTAATTATGTTAATTTTCTATCACTATTTAAATACTGTTAACTTTATAACATAGTATTTAAGTTCTAGGACATCAAGAAGAGTAGACCTTACCCAGAGACTTTTTATCTTCTTCTGAGGAAAGGGTTAGTCCATTTTTGGTTGGACTCAGGACAGCTCTATCATGTTAGGTGAAAGTATGGCTTTGTTATGGTGTTTACTTCAATGTGTGTTGGTGTCAAGTTGGCAAGGGGTGAAGTTGAGATACTTAATTTTAGGGATCAACTTAACTGAGTCACAGCGGTTAGATACGTCTCCATGAATTATTCTGGATGTTGCTGCGAGGGTATTTTTGGATAGGACTAAAATTTACATTGGTGGACTTGGAGTAGAGTAGATTGTACTTAATATGGGTGGACCTCATCCAATCAGATGAAGGCCTGTTAGAACAACAATGAAAAAATGACTACCTCGAGCAAGATGGAATTCTGCCTGCACATGATTTTTAGACTTGAACTGCAGCATAGGATTTCCCCTGAACCTTCACCTGAATGGGCTTCAGCCTTAAGTGCAGCATCAGACCTGCCCTGGTCTCCAGTCAGCTGACCCACTTTGCAGATTTTGAACTTGTCAACCTTCACAGTAACATGCCCCCAATTTTTTTCTATACATGTATGCATCTTATTTGTTCTCCTCCTCTGGAGAAGCCTGCCTAATACACCCATCGTGTTAGAACACAGTTGAGTTTGTTTTGGCCGAATGAATCCTTAACTATAGCACATAAGTAAATGAGAATCTCTAGCTGAGATTAAAAGAATAAGAAATTAGAGAAACAAAAATTTTAGAATAAACTCTGCAGATTTAATATATAGACAAAATAATCCTTATTTGTAGATTGTATTCCTAGGTGGGAATTTGCTAATATGAGATTATAAATGCAATTTCTATATTAATATGATTAATATTTTATTATTGGTATTTCTATAATGTAATTTATACAAGTTATATAACTTCCCAAGAGGAATAATAGGTGGCATTCTGAAGATCACTAGAGATGATAAATGAAATAGGGAGTAAATTTTTAGCTTATAGCAGAGTAAGGACTTCTCAGGCCCTACTCTAATAGTTTAAATTCCTCTTATTTGAAATTATTTTAAGACTTATGGAGGGAAAAGCAAAATTGCCCATCACTGGCCAAAGGGAGTGCTTTGTTTGTAATTGGTGGTGGGCTTTTGACAGTAAATTCAGGACAGCAATTCTCTAATAAGTATTAAAATGCTATAGGGTTTTGTTTTTGTTTTTGCTGAGACAGAGTCTCGCGCTGTTGCCCAGGCTAGAGTGCAGTGGCACAATCTTGGCTTCCTGCAGCCTCTGCCTCCCAGGTTCAAGAAATTCTCATGCCTCTGCCTCCTGAGTAGCTGAGATACAGGCACGTGCCACCACACCCTGCTAATTTTTTGTATTTTTAGCAGACATGGGGGCTTCACCATGTTGGTCAGGCTGGCCTGAAACTCCTGGCCTCAAGTGATCTGCACACTTTGGCCTCCCAAAGTGCTGAGGTTACAAGCTTGTAAACACACCTGGCCTTAAAAAGGCTGCAGATTTTTGATATAAATATTTGTGTAGTAATATTTGTAGAAACAGTTGTAATACTTTTCTCATATCTATTGGGATAATTACATAGTGTTCTTCTATTTGTTAATGTGATGACTCATATAAATCATTCTTTTTAAGTTTCTTTTTAAGTTTAAGTTAACCTTACATACTTGAGATAATCTCAAATTATTTATGATTATATGTACGTGTTTATATATATGTTCACACACACACATTCACACCTACATATATATGCATATATACACAACACATATGTACAGATGCTCCTAACTTATGATGGGCTTATATCCCAATGAACCCACCATAGGTTGAAAATATCATAAGTCAAATATTAAATTAATACACTTAACTTATGTTAAATATCATAATTAGCTTAATCTATGTTAAACATGGTCAACCCACTTAAATTAGTCGAAGTTAGGCAAAATTATCTAACAAAGCCTACTTTATAATAAGGTATTTAATATCTAATGTAATTTATTGAATAGTGCACATGGGGTCAAAATTTTATTATATGCCTAAATCCCACAGTATTATTTGCAGCGAACTACTCATGGTTGCTTCTAATGACCGAGGTTTCTCATCATTCTAGGTTTGCAATTTTAAATATTTTACATATTGATACAGTCAAAGACATCATTTCATATAGAAATGCAAAAAAAAATTATTTTAAATATTTGGTGGAAATACAACTAAACTTAGAATTGTTTATGAGTTCTAGTACTTCTTTTATATTAATTAGCTGTGCATCCTTAGTCATACTACTTAGCTGCATTATGTTTTCAATCAAAATATAAAATGATTTGGTAGTACAACATGTAGCATCTTGTATTAATGATATTATAACATATATCAAAACATTAATTCATTTTTTATTGGATGCTGCCTCAGTTCATAAGCCTTGATTTGCCACTGTTATAAGACTAGCTACTTTTTTCCTTAAAACAAATCATATTATTATTAATAACTGTGGCATATGTATAAACCAGCCGCTCTTCTGATTGCAGGAAGAGTCTGAGTTTAGAAATAAATTAATAAGGAAGAGAAAGAGAGATTTAAAAAATTAGGCATAAAAAAATGACACTATAGCTTTAGAGCCTAGATCAGAGTAACAATTCAATAAATGCAGCCTTTATTATCATAACAATTATCAATTGCAATTGTTTTTGAATACAGAAAAGAATCATACCAAAAGGAGAAAATTAGACACCCTACGGCTGTGTTGATTAAAAAATATCTAAGTATTCAAGAGCTAAATTAAAGTCATACCTTTCTTTCCTGCTTTGTAATTCATCATAATGCACGTAGGAAATAACTATTAAAAAAAACTGACTTGATTATACTACCACTAATTACTATCCCATATATAGAAATAGACCAAAGTTGAAATTCTTTCTACTCTGCAAAACAAAAGATGCTATAAGTATGCATGGTATTATGCAAATCATAATCTAATGCTATAATTTTATTTGGAATTCATTTTATTTCAGGTGTGCTCAGTCTTTAGTGACTCTAAAAATAATTGAAGACTACTTATACTGCATTCAATTTCTTATGTTCTATAATTAAGCATTTTCATTAATTTATTTCTTGGTCTATGTTATTGTTTAAATGTATGCATCCCTCCAAAATTTGTATGTTGGAACTTAACTCCCATGGTGATAGTATTAAGAAAGTATTAGAAGGTTATTAGGCTATGAAAGCTTTGCTCTCATGAACAGATTAGTGTTCATAAGAAAGGGCATCAGAAATAGAGTTAATCCCTTTCACACTTCAGCCACGTGAGGGCACAGCATTTCTCCACTCCAGTGGGCCAGCATTTCAACACATGGACAAGGTACATCTTAGAAGTGGAAAGCAAACATTCACCAGACATCAAATTTGCTGACAACCTGACCTTGAACTCCTAGCCTCCAGAGCTGTGATGCATTTCTATTATTTATGGACTATTTTGTTATAGCAGCAGAAACAAACTAAGATTGAAATTTGTAGCAAGAAGTAGAATGCTGCTATAAAAAATACCTGAAACTGTGAAATCTGCTTTAGAACTAGGTAATATGTAGAGTCTGAAAAATAAAGGGCATTGTGGTAAGAGCTCAGAAAAAGAGAAGAGCTGTAGAGAGAGACTAAATCTTCCTAGAAATTATCTAAGTGGTCATGAACAGAATATTCGTAGAAATATGGATGGTAAAGGCAATTCTGACGAGGTCTTAGATAAAAATAAGGAACAAGGTTTTGGAAATCGAAGGAAATGTCATCCTTATTGTAAAATAGCAAATAACTTGGTCTAATTGTGTCTTAAAATGTTCTACTGTTTTGTGGAAGGCAGAACTTGCAAGGAATGAACTAGGATATTCAGCAGAAGAAATCTCTTAGCAAAGTGTTCAGCGTGATTCATGGCTTGTCTTGGCAGCTTATTAGTAAATGAAAAAAAAAGAGAAATGACTTAAAGATAGAATTTATAATCGAAAGGGAAAGAGAAATTAAAGATTTGGAAAAATCTCAGCCTGGTGAGATTGCAATGAATAAAAAAAAAAAAAAAAATGGGTTCTGATTCACAATGGCCAACTAGAGGCAGACAGAAAGAACATCTTCCACAGAAAGGCTGGGATATTGGGAAGACTGGTATACTCTGAACAGATCTTCTGAAGAAAGGAGTTAAGAGTGGATTAAATAGGCACTGGGCTGAAGGTAGAGGAAGCTGGGAACTCTGCATTGGATGGCTGAGCACTGAGACTTTTTCCTGGCCTCCAGTGAATTCTGGGGAAGAGGTGAGTTGAAAAGGTGAGGAGTGGCTTCCGGAATCTAACAGTAGGAGACCCCATAACTCCCACAGACACTTAAGCTGACGGAGAGAACTGCTTAAAGTGGTGGCAGGTGCAAGATTCCAGATTGTGCACAGCCTAGAGAGTCTGACATGGAAACAGCTGCAGTGGAGCATGGCCAGAGTTGCTCATGCTCCAAGGCTCTCCATGCTCCTCTGGGAGACTTTAGCCTTAGGGTGACTGTTGAACCTAGGGAGAGCAGGGTGGTGTTGATGAGGAAGACACCAAAAGCAAAAGTTGACAAATAACACCTAGTTAAATTAGAGGGCTACTTCATAGCAAATTAAAATATCAACTGAGTAAACAACCTACAGAATTGGAGAAAATATTTAAAAATATGCATCTGACAAAATTCTAATACATAGAATCTGTAATGAACTTAAAAGCAAACATCAAGCAACCTCATTAAAAAGTGGGCAAAGTATACAAACATACACTTATCCAAAGAAGACATACACTTGGCCAATAAGCATATGAAAAATGCTCAGCATTACTAATCATAACAGAAACGCAAATCACAACTACAATGAGATACCATCTTACACGAGTCAGAATGGTTATTACTAAAACGTCAAAAAATAACAAATGCTGGCAAGGTTGTGGAGAAAATTAAATTCTTATACACTGCTGGTAGGATTAGTAAATTAGTTCAGCCATTATGGAAAGCATTTTAGCAATTTCTTAAATAACTTAAAACAGAACTATCATTCAACCTGGAAATTCCAGTATTGGGTATATACCCAAAGGAATATAAATTATTGTATCATAAAGACACATGCATGTGTATTTTCTCTATTCACAATAGCAAAGATATGGAATCAACCTAAATGCCCATCAACAGTAGACTAGATAAAGAAAATGTGGTACATATGCACAACGAAATACTATGCAGCCATAAAAAATATCATGTCCTTTACAGCAACATGAATGGAACTGGAGGTTATTATCCTATGAGTAGTAACACAGGAAGAGAAAAGCAAATACCACATACTGTCACCTATAAGTGGGAGCTAAGCATTGAGTACACATAGACACAAAGTAAGGAACAATATACCCTGTGGCCTACATGAGGTTGGAGTGTAGGGGGAGGGGGAGGATTGAAAAACTATATATCAGGTACTATGCCTATACACCAAAGTCCCACAACACACAGTTTACCTATATAAGAAAACTGCACATGTACCCATGAATTTAAAATAAAGGTTTGTATCTAAAAAAGGAAAAAAATAAAATAAAAATAAAAACGTATTTGCAGGAGAAAATACCAAGGGTGTGAAGAAGCCAACATTCGATATCAAGATTAGCATAAATAGTAGAAAGTCAGATGGTATTCATCAGGACAATGGAAGGATCACTCTGAAGGCATTTCAGATTATCATGGCTCCTCCACTGATGTTTCTGTCAATGGATGAATGGCCAAAGAAAATATACCATATTGTATACAATGGAATACTACTCAGCCTTAAAAAGAAAACAGAATTCTGTCACTTAGGACAACATGTGTTACTTCGCATAGGATAATAACCTCCAGCCCCATTTATGTTGCTGTAAAGGACAGGGAACAGGGATTTCTAGGCAAAGGGTACAATGTTTCAGCCAGAGAGGAGGAATGCATTTTGAGATCTATTGCAGAACTGAGTGACTCAAGTCAATAACAATGTATTGTATATTTCAAATTAACGAGGAGAGTTGATTTCATATAGATCATCTCAAAAAAAGTGAAGAAAGTTGGTGATATGCTAATTAGCTTTAGTTATTTCAAATGGTATACATGTATCAAAACATTACATTGTACCCCATAAATGTAAAACAATTATGATTCATCAGTTAAACTAATATTAACTAAAAACATGGCATAAGCATGAGGATCAATATATTCAAATAGACTATATACTGTCATGGTTAAGGCCAATTGACTTTTGGCAAAGATGACAAGATAATTATGGTAAAAGAAGAGTCTTTTTAAAAAATGGTGCTGGGACAACTGACTATCCACCTGGAAAAAGAGTGTGGACCCAAACGTCATTCCATATACAAAAATTAACTCAAAGTTCACCATAAGCCTAAACATAAGATCTGAAGAAGGAAGTATAAATATTCATTTTCATGACCTTAGATTAGGCAATGGTTTCTTAAATATGACACCAAAGTACAAGTGAGGCAACAAAAACTAAACATACTGAGCTTCATCAAAAATTTAAAAATTATATCAGAAGATGCTATCCAAAGAGGGAAAGAGAATCTGCAGATTGAGAAAATATTTGCAAATCATGTATCTGATAAAGAACTAGTTTTCAGAATACCAAAGGGACCCTTACAGATTCGTACAGATACAAATCCGATCAGCAGTAGGAAGTTGTTTTGGTGAGTGGGAAGCAGGAATGGTCACTGCCTACTCATGGGCTGGAGTTACTTTTTGGGATGATGACGATTTTTTAAATTAGATTGTCATGTTGCTTATACAACTCCATGAGTAGATTTTCAAACTGCTGAAGTGTACATGTCAACTAGTTAATTATTATGGAATCTAAAATTATGGAGGAAAGAGTGTGATAAGCAGGTCTGGTTTTCTCAAACCCGGCATACTCCGAAGAAAAAGGTTCTCTGCATGACTGACTTTTGCTTGATCTCCAGTCCTTGAATATTCTGCTTGATGAGAATGTTTTTCCATTTCTGAGTCTGTGGGCCACACTGTACCAACTTAATCAGATGATTTAGGTTAACAGTATGATTTATGGTGAATGCCTGTTTGTTTTTGTTTCTTTTTTTAGAGATGGGATACTGGAATCTGAGTAACTGGGTTCAGTGACCCATTACTGCATGCCTGCACTAATGACTCACAAAAACACCCTGGACCGCAAGACTAGAGTGAGCTCCCTAGGTGGCAGCACTACTCACATATTGCCACACATTATTGCTGGGAAAATGAAGCACATCTGTGCAACTCCGTTGGGTGACATCTGAAAGAATATGCCTGGTTCTCCTGGATTTCTTCCCAAGTGACTCTTCCTTTTGCTGATTTTAATCTGAATCCTTTTGCTGTAGTCAGTATAAGAGGCTTTCTAAGTTACCTGAGTCCTTGGGATTCAGTGAGCCTGGTGGTTACTTTGGAGACCCCAATACAGAAATATATCTATCTATATAAAGCTGTAAGAATAAAAATTAAATTATAGTCAAGGAAAACAAAAAGCTAGGCCAAGATGTCAGCTTTGTACCTATTACAGGATGGACACATTTTATAGTTTAAATCTCACCAATTAGAGAATGTTTCTAAATATCTCAGACTTTCCAATGGTACACCAAATGGATATACTTGAAGAGCCAAAGTGAGGCATAGAAACAATAATTCACGTAACGACAAAAAATCTAATACTCAAGGTTAAGAATTTACTCTAATCGTAAGAGCAAAATTCAAATTTACTCAACATTGACAAAGTTTAAAACCAATTATTTACTGCTGTTTGGCAATTTAACATCACTTGACATCAGGGAAACTCAAATTAAAGCCAAACAATACAATTTCAGATTCAAAAGTATGACTAAAGTTACTAATACTGAAAAAAGAAAACCACCAAAATATTTGGAGAGAATAGGTAGCTATATTGTGGTATTTTGTATGTTAGAAAATTTTCAGCAATTAAAAATAGTTAGCTACTGATATAAGCAACAAATGACAGGAGTCTCAAAAATATGATGCTAAGTGAAAGAAGCCAAACACAAAATAATACATATTGAGTGATTCCATTCAGTCAGTTGAAATACACGCACAAATCTAAAGTGGTATAAATCAGAGGAGATGTGGTATGAGGATTGTTAACTGGAATGTGGCATAAGAAGACTTTTAGAGATGACTTTTTTTTTTTTTTAAATCAGATTGGGTACTATGGCCTAGTCAAGTTGACACTTAAAATTATCCATCAAGGCCGAGTGTGGTGTCTCACACCTGTAATGCCAGCACTTTTGGAGTCCAAGGTGGGAAGATCACGAGGCCAGGAGTTCGAGATCCCATCTCTACTAAAAATACAACAATTATCCGGGCTTGGTGGTGGGCGCCTGTAATCCCAGCTACTCGGCAGGCTGAGGCAGCAGCATCACTTGAAACTGGAAGGCAGAGGTTGTAGTAAGCCAAGATCGCACCACTGCATTCCAACCTGGGTAACAAGAGCGAAACTCCATCTCAAAATAAATAAATAAATAATAAATTTGAAAAGTCCAACACATATGCTGATTCAATTATTCCTCATAGTAGATACTACAATAAAGAACTAAGGGCTTTTTATAGTGATACATGCACTGTTAAAATGCATTTACATGGAATAATTATATATTTTCTCTATATAGGTATATGTAATATCTCTACATATACATATATAATATGTAACATCTCTATATATGAATTTCATTTATATATACTATATATACTCTATATATAGTATGTATATACTGTACTATATACTATATATAATATATAATATAGTATGTTTGGTTTATTTGTTCTCTCTCTCTCCTTCTCTCTCTCCCCCTCTCCCTCAGTGTGTATGTGTGTGTGTGTGTGTGTATGTTTGTTTATATATATATATATCTTTATATATTTATATCTTGAGCTTTCTATATATTTTATATGTGTGTGTATATAATTATATATATATATGTAGGTATGTGTGTGTATATATAGAGAGAACAAATGAAACAAACCAAATATTGTACTCCAGTTCCACTGAGCAGAATTGTGTGTCCTTGTTGACTCATAACCTGATTTCATTAATGTTATACTCTAATTCCATTGTATTGAACATCCTGAAAAATAATCCCACTCATCCAACCATCCCCTCCATATGCAGTTTCGGGCTATTCCAATCTCACATTAGACTATCTTATTTTTTAATATTCAGGTCTGCTTCTGCAGGGTCCAGGCAGGTTAAATAAATAACTGAAGCAACCTGTATGATAAAGCACATGCCAATCTACAGGAGACTGGAACTGCACAATGCCAGTGAGTGCTGCCGAGCAGAATGTGAAATTAATGCAGCTAGAGCTACTGAGAAATTATAAATGTGGATTATTATTTGCTGTTTTTTGAAATAAAAATGTTGGCGCAATTTTTTACATTTGGTAGATCAAACAAAATGAATGTGTGGGCCATATGTGATCTCTTGGCTGTCAACTTATGACAAATTTATGACTTTCATAAACAAATGACTTGTAAGTATCCCCAATCCAGTTGAATGACAGAAAATTGAGGATATCACACTTTCTTAATATATCTGTGGATGGAGAGATGATGTGTTTCTTCTAGCTCTATCGTATGATGCTTAGAGATAATAAAGAAAGTAATTTAATTCTCTTTTTATAGATATTCTGCGTGGACTTTAAACTTAAAACTTGATTTATCTATCACAACAATTTTTTAAAAGTAACTTTCACTACCTCTTTGCTGTGTAGACTTTAATGTACTCTGGATTTTTAGTTCTAGATTAGAACTGTGATGTGTACAAACCATACAATTCTTTTTTTATATAACTTTATTTGGAAAGCCATACTTCCAGGCCAGTGTCTAGCCTAAAGGCAGATGTATGATTGGCTTTTAGCTACACATATGTTCCACTCATTACTGGAATTGCTCTGGAGTGCAACATGTACACTCCCTAACAAATTTTCTGGCCCTGGAAGGCATTCATCTAATGCAGATTCAAAGAAACCAGGGTCATTTTTTCGTCTAGGTTATCTGGGTGTGGTAATGCTTAAGGATGATTGTGTGTGTGTGTGTGTGTGTGTGTGTGTGTAACATTTGTCACTCATGATAATCATGTTGACTCCATCTTCCACATAGAATGCTTCTTGACAAATACCTACTATACATGACAGCACAAAATTAACACTGTCCATTTTCCTCTATGCCCAGTCATATTACACACTAATTGTATCTCATTAATAGATGCAAACAAATAAGGATTCACTTAGAGGAGAAAAAAAAAAGCTCTGTCTGACTTAGATTATAGTAGCAAAGGTTGGAGCTGTGTTAGGAGAAGCCAATTTCATAGGGAAGAGGTAGAATGAATTAAGATATTCTTTATGTCTTCTTTACAGCCATTAATATTTTTCTTCCTCTCAGGGCAGATAGTGTATAAGCCATAAATGGGTTTCCCAACCAATGCAAAGCCTACCATTGGTAGATTTCTTTCCTAAAATGTACCCAATTATCTTATCATTTATTTCAATGTTCATTTATAAGTTTAATCCAGAAAAATCAGTCATTGTAGAAAATAAAAGTCATCCAGAAACTTGGAAGTAATAACAGTATATTGGTATTGCAGAAGAAAGTGTGACAGATACTATAATTAGCTTACTCAGCATCATATGGCTTTTTTACCCTGCCTTTAAATAGAAACAAGAAAACTTTAAAAATCTCGTACTTTTTAAAAAACTTCTTTGAACCTAAGAGTGTCCACGGGACACATCTGATTCAAGAAAGGAAAGCAGAGGTCCACTGGGGACAACTCCATGATTACTCCTTCTTTCCTGGAATTCTGGTGATAAATAACAGTTTAATAGTCATTGTTAAGAAAAAAGTATCAAAAGGTAGAAGGAGACCAGCTCCTTGATGTCATTATTGAGGCAGAATTCCAGTCTTAGGGTATTCACCTGTAGATTTATTTTTTCATGAGTTCAATAAATCTGTCTTTGCTTGAGCTACTATAATAAGGTAACTTACAAAACAAAACCCCTAAAGAGTAAATAGTAAAAAGAGAGCTTTAAGGGCAGTATAATCTAAGTATCAAGGAAATAGGATCTGTTTTCTTTGGATTCTAAGCCTATGTCCAACATTAATATAAAAATTAAATTTAAACACGCGCAAAAATTTGTTAGTTTAACAGAAAATATACTTAGTAAAATATGAAACCTATCATTATTATATTTTTATGATATCTATGAAAAATACCAATCTTTTGAAAAGCTGGGTCTATTGGTGTCATTTACAAACTTTCATATTATTGTACAATAATCTCTGTGTAACATTTCTGCATTTGGCCTTATTGCCTGTCATGGCGAGTTCTACTTAACCAATCTGTTTATAATCATTTATGATAACAAAACAAGATTGTCATTTCTGACTTTCAATCCATTCACTAATGTATGTACAATCCTTAGTGAGCAAATCATCTGTTCTGACAACTTTTCTTGAAGTATTGATGACACTCATCACTAAGTATAACCCTGCACATTGTGGACACTCCATTTTTAAATGTTCTGGGAAAGGTGGGGTTATAGACGCGAATTTGAAGACATTTTGCATTCTTGAATTGTGAAAACACCAGAAAGTTCAGGTTCACCCTGGAAGATGAAGCTCTTAGTAGGAAGGGCCTCTGTTCCACATGAACTTGCCATCAGTTCCTGAATGTCTTTTTTTCACTGGAAACCTCTTATTCCATGCTCACATCACTCTATTCATAGTGTACAAAGAATCAAGCATGCATAAAAATCCATCACTAGAACTGAAAAGGACCTTTTTGAAGAAAATATTTATTAAAAGATATAACAATACCCATTATCTAGTGAATGATGTAAAGCATCTAAAAAGTTGATTTTAAAAAGTACAGCTTATGCATGACAGTAAATATATGTTATCTCACTTATTTTAAGAGACCAAGTTACAGAAAAAATTTACTAGCTGGGGTCCTTCATTTAATACCTCTCACCCTATTTTTGATATCCATGAAGACCTTAGATATTTAAAGTAGAAATGCTTAGACATTTAAAGCATTTTATTCCAGCCTCTGTAGGACACATTTATTCCATTCTAGTTCCTTGTAATAAAAATAATGCTTTAGTCAGTGGAAGGATGATATGACCTCAACACATTGCTAAGATTCTGCTTTCTATACAAAAACAAACAAAAAAACTAAAACAAAAAACCCTGAAGTATTTTCCATTATAGAACTAAGTTTCAATAGATTACTGAAACAAACATTCAAAAAATGTTTAAAAAGAGAAATAAAACATATTAAGCAAGGTTATATCAATGAAGGCCAGAGAGGTAAGAAAACTGCTAGAAAATATTTGAACATTTTTATGGCACTCACTTACTCATTAATTTAGAATAACACACAATCTTATTGTATGAGCAAAAATGTTAGATACTATACCTTGTGCTTCAGAGAAATAAAAATGGGTACATCATTAACTATAACTATTCTAGCAGTTCCTAACCTATCAAAAAGGACACAGATTTTGAAAAATGTGATATAATATGTCCGGTGTATTTTAAAAGTGAATATATGATATAGTAATAGCACAAGAGAGAGACAGTTACTTCTCTGAAGATGGTGGATGGTATCCATTGGCTACATAAAACATTTGATACTGACATGAGTCTTAAAAATTGAGCAAGAATGCATTGTGTTATAAAGAGTAGTATTCCAAGCAGAAAAGGCAGCAATCCCATGCTCTCCTTCCCAGAGGGAAATAGATCATAAGAACAGGTTAAAAAGATAATTGTATCATTTTAAATTAATGTTTTAACCTGATACATTACTTTCATCTGAAAACAAAATCTAATGTTCAGTCAAGAATTAGGTTTGCTGAAAAAACTTTCTGTCCTTCATGTGTGTATTCACTCTTTTTTTTTTTTTTCCGTTGTTAAGGATCAAATAATCAAAAGAACACAATACTCCAAAAGTTGATGCAAGAGATAACATAATTGCTGCTTGCACAGAAATATCACTTGTGTTGCATAATCAAATACACAGCAAATTATGAGGACTACTCGATTTTCTATTCCCAGGGTTTAGAATAGCAATGGTCACACAGTAGTTGACCAATAAATATGTATTGAGTGAAAAAATGAACAAACAAGATTAGCAATTTTCAGTCTTAGTCTCGGTGGTAATTCACCTAGGGCTATTACAGCTTAATTCTAATTGTTTCTTAAACAGATCTTTAGAATATGTTTGCCAACAATTGTGAAATAGAATAGTTATTCTGTATTAAGGTAGCAAAGTAATAAACCTGGGTACATAGCAACCCAAATAGCAAGGGTAATGTCATACAAAGACTTCTGCAGGAACTAGTTATAAATGATTAACAGCACATGTGTGAAAAACAACCTAGAAATTATTAGTAAAAATTCAAGAAGTTCAGAATATATTTAATACAAAATATGTATATGTAGTGATATTAAATATAAAGAGTCAATATTAAAGTAATATTTAGGTATAATGTAAAATTTTCCCCAAAGATACTAAATCTTCATTAAAAAACAAAACAAAAGCTGATCTAGAGGAAAATTTGCTGCTCTATAATAGTCTAAATAGTTGTGTAGCAGAATGTGTCCTTGTGACTAGTCATCCATAAAAGCTTTGGATCTTAGCCGAGCACCATAGCTGAAGCCTGTAATCCCAGCACTTTGGGAGGCGGAGCGGGGCAGATCACTTGAGGTTTAGAAGTTCAATACCAACCTGGCCAACGTGGAGAAGCCCCATTGCTACTAAAAATACAAGAATTAGCCAGGTGTGGTGGGGGGTGCCTGTAATACCAGCTAGTCTGGAGGCTGAGGCAGTAGAATTATCTGAATCTAGGAGGTGGAGGTTGCAGTGAGATCACACCACTGCACTCCACCCTGGGTGACAGAGATGGATTCTGTCAAAAAAGAAGAAAAAAAAGCCTTGGACTTTGAGAATCAAATAGACGTTCCAGGGCCAGGGCATTTTGCCTGTGTCCCTGGAGTTTACTTCTAGAGAGAACAATGTGTTTTATGAGACTTGGTAGGGGAACGACTTAGAAACTTGCGTTTAACCAACCCCTCTGGGCTTCACCAGCTGCATCTATTGTTCACATTGCTCTTGCTCTATATCTTTCGATGTAATGAATTATAGCTACTACCATAGCATGATATTGAAGAATTCCAGCTAATCAATTAACTTGAGAGTTGTTTTGAAACCCCATGACAGCAAGGGAGTTGATGGTGTGGCTGCTATGAAGTATACATAGTGTGGCTGCTATGGGAGAGATGTCGAGTCTGTAAAATAGGCATTTGGAGTAAAATATCAACATAAGAAAAAAAGATGTATCTACTTAAGTGTAACAGAAGAGAACACAGACCTACTAACATGTAATTCAGAATTACCAAATAGAAAGTCATCAACCATAATTGAGAATAAGCATAAAGAATAAAAATGATCAAAGTTCAAGAACTTGAGCTAATAGTATTTCAATCTGAAAATGGATATTTAAAAATCAGTAAATTTAAAATAACTAAAAGTTTAAAGAATTAGAAATATAAAAATTTAACCTGAAAAAGTATAAGCAGATGTGAAAAAGAACCAAAATTGTATTTCTATAGGAGAAAAATGTAGACTTTCTAATGTAAAACCCACTGAGGTAGATTAATTTAAAAATATGTACAGAGGAGGAGATGATTGGTGAACTAAGAGTATTAGAAAATGTAACATGTGAAATAGAAAAACATGATGATAATTAAGAGAAATTAAGAGACCAGGAAAATAGGATAAATGTATCCATATATGTGTAAAAAAGAGTTCCAAAAAATTATTGAGAAGATGGAGTATTGTAATATTTGTAAAATGTAATATTTAAAGCAAGGTTTTATTTTAAAGCAATATTTAAAGCAAGGTTTTTATGAGAAATTTCCAGAGTTTCCAAATGAATATTAAAGCAGATTGGAAAGCAAGGAATAAAATATAAATTAGCAATATATTAGAATTTAAAGCCAGGAACAACACTATTGTAATTGAGATCAGTACTGGAAATATAGTGATGAATACACATTAATGCGTAAAGATAGGTGAAATGTTTGAGATTTTACTCAAGTTAACAAATTAGCCTTCTAGTTTCTTGAATAGTGGCAGAAGACACATGATTCCTCCATCAGAGAAAAAGGCCCTTATTTCCCACAGCAATAGCAAAAGCCAGAGTATCATCATCGGTGTGAGTTCCTCAAGCTTGAATTCACATAAGGTGATGTGAAGAAGGCCAAGTGACAGCTTACCCAGGGTTGTGTTACAGGAGAGGAACACTTTTATAGTGGAAATCAAGAGATTAGCAAGCCAAGATCAAAAAGCTGCAGTTAACTGCATTACTCTCAAGGCAACTGCCTCTTGGCATCCAGAAAGCTGCATAGTATTATAATGCTAAGTAAAATTTTCTTCATTTTGTACATTGGTGGAAAGAACTGAAACAAAAAGATGGATTATCTATACCTCTACATTACAAATTTCTTACAATTGCATCTATAGATTTTTCATAGAAATGAACATTTTTATTTTAAAATTTACAAGAAAAAGCCAAACGGCACAATTTGCTAAGACAATACTGAGGGAAAAATGTTGAAGGTGAGATGATCTCCTCTGCTAAATGTCAAGTTTTATCATATAATTACATGAATTAAGTTAGCAATTAAAGTAGGGTGATATTAGAGCAGAATAGAGAGCCCAGAAATAGTCTCACAGCTATCTGGAGATTGATAGACGGGAGAGTTAGAATTGTAAGCCAGTAGAGCCATTTCATACTCCTGTCTCAGATATAGGTTTATTTTGCTTTTACCCAACATCTCTTTGCATAATAAAGGAAAAAATAATAACAGCAAATAGTTACTGAGCTATTTTTATAAGCTAAAAGCTTATCATTTATGTGCTAAGTGCTTTTCATGAATTATTTCATGGAATTGTCACCACTTTGTGAAGTAAGAAGTATTACATGTTACAAATGAAGAAACTGAGACACTGGGGAGAATACTGAATATTTTTACTACATAAAAATTTAAAATTTCTGTTCATAATATGACCCAATAAAAGTGAAAAGAATAATGGCCTAAACTCCATTTTATACACTAAGATTTGTCCTTGACTGGATCTTATCTACTGCCTTTTTCTGTTCTTCATTTTTTTTAGGTTGTCGCATAAAACTTGCATATATTTATTGTGTACAACATGATGCTTGGAAACATGTATTCTGGAATGGCTAAATGGAACTACTTCACATATGCATTACTTTATATACTTATCCTTTGGGGGAGAATGAAAACAGTTAAAATTTACTCTCTTAACAAATTTCAATTATATAACACCTTGTTATTAACTATAAATTCTGTGTTATAAAATAGATCTTTTGAAGTTATTATTCCTATCTAACAAATTTTGTATTCTTTTTCCAAAACCTCCACAAAGCCCTCTCCCTTAGTTCCTAGTAACTACCATTCTGCTCTCTGTTGAGTTCAACTTTTTCAAACATTACATATAAATAGGATCATGCAGTATTTGTCTTTCTCTGCATCGCTTATTTCATTCAACATTATATCCTCCAGGTTCATTCATGTTGTCTTAATGACAAAATTTATTTCATTTTTAAGGCTAAATAGTATTCCATTGTGTATCTAGAGCACATTTTCTTTATCCATCCTCCTGTTGACAGTTTAAATCCATATCTTGGCAGTTGTGAGTAATGCAGCAATAAACAGGGGAGTGCAAATATCTCCACAACATATTAATTTCAAATACTTAAGATATAGACCCCATAGTTAGATTACTGTTGTATATGATAATTCTATTTTTAATTTTTTGAGGAACCTCTGTTCTGTTTTTCATAATGGCTTTATTAATTTGCATTCCCACCAACAGTGTGCAAGGAATTCCTTTGCTCGATGTCCACTCCAACAGTTATCTTTAATCTTTTGGTAACAACAATTCTAAGACTGTATGAAGTTAAATATTATGGTTTTTATTTGGATTACTCTGATAATAATTTTGGGCATCTTTTCCTATACCTGTTGATCATGTGTATGTCTGCTTTTGAGAAATGTTTATTTAGGTGCTTATGTTATTTGGTTTCTTATTACTGAGTTGTTTGAGTTACTTTTATGAATATTAACCCCATATCTGATGTGTAGCTTGCAAATATTTTCTCCCATCATGTAGCTTGTCTCCTTGATCTGTTGATTATTTCCTTTGTGATGCTGAAGCTTTTCAGTTTGACGTGACCCTATTTGTCTATTTTTACTTTTGCCTCCTGTGCTTTGGGGTTCATATTCAAATAATTATTGCCCAGACCAATGTCATGGAGTTTTCCCCCTATGTTTCTTCTAGTAGTTTTACAATTTCAGGTCTTACATTTTAGCCCTTAATCTATCTTGAGTTTATTTTTGTATATGGTATGAGATAATGGCCTAGTTTCATTCTTCTGCATGTGGATATCTCCTTGCCCTAAACCATTTATTGAAGTGACTGTCCTATCCTCATTATGTGTTCTTGGCACATTTGCCAAAAAATAAATTGATCATAAATGGGTGAATTTATTTCAAGACCCTCTATTCTATTCCACTGGTCTGTGTATCTGTTTCTATGCCAGTACTTTGCTATTTTTATTACTATAGCTTTGTAGTATATTTTGAAGTCAGGTAGATACATATTCCAGAATAATTCATATATGAGGCAACAAAACAAATTATAGCACATTTTAAAAGATTAAAATCATATCAGGAATCTTTTCTGACCAACATGTTATGAAACTAGAACTCAATAACAGATGCATTTTAGAAAATTCAATAACATGCTCCTGAGCAATTAATGAGTCAGTGAAGAAATTAAACAGGACATTAAAAAGTATCTTGAGACAAACATAAATGGAAACAATATATGCCAAAATTTATAGGATGCAGTAAAAACTGTTTGAAGAGGAAAGTTTATAGCAATAAAGATGTACATGAAAATACAAGAAATATTCCAGATAAACTATCTAATGTCATAAGTCAAAGAACTAAAACAAACAAAAACAAGAAAAATTAAGCCCAGAGTTAGCAGAAAGAAGAAAATAACAAAGACCACAGTAGAAATAAATGAAACAGAGAGTACAAAAACAATAGAAAAGATCAGTGAAACTAAGAGTCAGTTTTTTTTGAAAGATAAAATAAACACACTAAGAAAAAAAAAGAGGGAAGTCTCAAATAAATACAATAAGAAGTGAAAGAGAATCCACTAGAACTGATACCACAGAAATATAAAGAATTATAACAGACTGTTATGACCAATTGAACACCAACAACTGGATAAACTAAAGTAAATGAATCAATTTCGAGACACAAGCAAACTACCAACATTGAATTACAAAGAAATAGGAAATCTGAACTGACCAATAAGAAGTAAGGAGAATGAATTAGCAAGAAAAAGTCTCCAAGCAAAGAAAAGCCCAGGACCTGATTACTTCACCACTGAATTCACCTGACATTTAAGAAAGAACGAATATCAATATTCAAATTCCTCCAAAAAATTGAAGAAGGGATACTTCCAAAATAATTTTATGAGGCCATCATTATCCTGATTCCAAAGCCGGATAAGAACCATACAAGCAGTGAAAACTACAGGTCACTATTGCTGGTGAACACAGATGCAGAAATCCTCAATAGAACAGTAGTGAACTGAATTCAAGAGCACATTAAAAGGATCATTCACCATGTTCAATTGAGATACATCCCAGCGATGCAAGGATGGTTCAACATATAGAAATCTATAAATGTGACAAACTGCTTCAACAAGATGAAAAACAAAAACCAAATGATTATATCAATAGGTACAAAAAAAATTGATATGTTCAACATTTTATCTAGATAAAATCCCTCAACAAATTAGGCGCAGAAAGAATGCACCTCAATACAATAAAGGCCATATATGACAAACTCACAGCTACCATCATAATCAATAAGAAAAACTTGAAACCTTTTTCTTTAAGCTCAGGAACAAGACAAAGATGCCTATTCTTTCTATTCAAAATAATACTGGAAGTCCTAACTAGAGCAATTAGTCAAGAGAAAGAAATAAAAGGCATCCAAATTGGAAAGGAAGAAGTTAAATTGTTTCTGTTTACAGATAACATGATCTTATACCTAGAAAACCCTAAAGTCTCTACAAAAAAAAAAAAAATTAATGTTAATAAGCTTATTCAGTAAAGTTGCAGGGTATGAAATCAATATACAAAAATCAAAATCAATAGTCTTGCTATACCAACAGCAAACTATTAGAAAATAAATCAAGAAAACAATCCCATTTCAGCAGCTATAAAAACTAAATTTAACCAAGGAGGTAAAAGACCTGTGCACTGAAAACCGTAAAACATTGATGAAAGTAAATGCAGAATGTGCAAATAAATGGAAATATATCCCTAGCTATTGATTGGAATAATTAAGATTATTAAAATGTCTATACTACACAAAACAATCTATGAATTTAGTGTAATCACTATCACAATTCCAATGGCATTTTTCCCAAAATTAGGGAAAAAAAAAAAAAAAAACTCTTAATGTTCCTATAGAATCACACAAATGACTCTGAATAGCCAAAGCAATCTTTAGCAAAAATAATAAAACTAGAGGTATGACACTCCTGACTTCAAAGTAAAATGCATCTAATATTGAAACCTAAATTCAGTACAAAAGCTTTTGAAGACCTTCTGTGTGTGGGATGGTGGTGGGGACTCTGGGTTGAGTAAGCCAACTCATCATATTATTACCAGCCACCATGTCACTGTTAATTCTCAGACTGCAGAGGCTGAAGTATCTCACAAAGCTCTGATCTAGATAAATAAAAATGCAATTTATTTCTAGGCACATGGTAATGAAGCTGCGGAATACCAAATATGAAGAGAAAAATCTTAGAGTCTAATAGAAATAAAAGATTAATTTTTGAAACTATACAACTTGACTAAAAAGGAAATTTCTTTGTAGAAACAGACAAAAATTATATAACATCATTAATATAATGATAATGCCAATAAAAATACTATTATCTGCTATTTTTTAAGATTAATTGTGAAATAAAGGGATTTTTATAGTTTTTAAAAGTTTGTGAAAAAACCATTTAAAAATTTTATTCCAAAAGGAATTAAATCCATAAAGAAAACATTAAAATACAAAGATAAATGTTTTCATATTATTTGTATTTGAAAATGTGTTTCATTATTTTTTGGAACATTTTATATTTAAAAATATATCTAAACACGACAGGTTAGCTCAGTATTAAAAGTAACATATTTTGAATTCATATCATTAAGTAATTGAGAAATATTTAACATGAGCTGGTTGTAAGTCTTAAGTAAGAAAAGCAGAATTTTAGTTTATTCATACCATGTACCTTTCTACTTCCAGAGAAAGATCTTAAAACAAGAAAAAAAGGAAATATTGATTCATACCATCTGCTCTAATATGTCACACCAAGAATTTCAGCATTCTAATCCTTACCAGCTTTTAGGAAATAAGACATTGATTTTTTTTTTTTATCTTTGCAGAATAGATGGCAAAAAATAGTTCCTTTTAAACATTTATTTTATTCTATTTGGCAAAATAATAGAAAAAGAAATAACACTTTAAAACACACAGTCTTCTTTTCATTAAGTGTGAAAATACTTTTTATGAATGTAACATTAAAGAATCACAGCAGGGATCATAACTAAATCATTAAAGAGAGAAAACAGTGAAATCTCAAGAGTGTTAAAGTCTGTCTGAAGTACATTTATGTTTTAATATTATGTTTTTATTATTAAGGTATTGCATTTTATGCTTTTTTTAATTCATGATATGTTGAAAATACTCAAATGCACAAAATAACGTGGGATTATATCAATGAGATTTGTTTTAAACAATACAGCATTTAATAATCAATCTACATTCTAGAGTTGTAGGCCCCTACATCTTTAATAAAGCGTGCTGGCAACACTCCATTGCAACATGACTGCATGTGAAATTAGGTCACACTAGATGGCAGTATTTCCTAATCAGGAGCCCCAAGTTTTGTTTCTATAAAGTAGTCTTTTTAATATATTATCAGCTAAATGTTTCTCCTTCCTCTTCCTTTTTTTTTTTTTTTATCCTTCCCAGTATCCATTTTCCACTGCTGGTTTGCTAATATCCTACTGTTCAGTATTTTGGTGACCAGAATCTATCCATATTGATTCCCCTGCTGCATGCTTTGTTCCTTCATGTTGAGTTTCTTTTGTCCTGAAAGAAAGAAATTGTGAAGGCTACAGAAAGAAATATGCCAGGATATTAGAAAAGAAGCCCATACAATGGGGACAATGGGTGGATGAAATAGAAATAGTATTGAGACACTTACTCAGCTATTGAGAAGTCAGCAGTGCAATGCACAATACGAAAGGTGCATTGTGGTTCAGTTCCATTGCCCATTTTTAAAAAATGTTTAAAAATATTTGAATTGATTTAGTTTTCTACATTGAGTCAAAAGTTTTTTATTTCATCCTTTATACTTTATCTGCTGTCTTAAACATAGTAACATTGCAATACTATATATCTTCAGCCTTTTCAATATTAAACAGATCAGTCAAATTTGACCACTGATGCAACTGGTCTTGTTTTTGTTTGTTTACATTTGGTCTTGAGCTCCCTCTCGGGAGAATGATTATAAATTCTAGGCCAGTCCTGACAGGCTCCACAGGATGTGTTTGTGGGTGTTTACAGTGTGCCTTTCACAGGACATTTCTTTATCATGATGCATGAATTAATGCCTAGGTATCCAATTCGTGACAAAGATTCCCTTTATATTGGCAGACATCTTTGGGATTTTTGTCTGACCTATATCCAATGTATTCATACCAAGGTAGCTACTGTCCAGGAGAATCCTGACTGGGAGGAGAGTTAGGTTTAAGTACATCAGTCAGGTGAATCACAATGAGGCAGCGGCACAGTAAAAGACATGAAATAACAGAAGCATTTTGTTACTCACAGATCCATGAGAGAAGGAGGGTGGCCACTTGGGCAGGTGGAAAATCCAGCCACAGCGGGATACTAAACCAGTGTGTGGGTTGGGAGTGGGGGCAGAGACTCTGATGTTGACCATTAGGTTGAATCCTGTTCAGCAGCTGCAGAATGTGCTGGGTTTAGGGTCAGTGAGTTTAGAAATAAGCATGGCATCTGTCAAACAACTACAAAAGGAAGGGGAAGTTTTAACTAGACCAAAGGTGATGAGGTATGACTAGCTTTCAAATAACTTTTCAGGCCTAAAAAGGGATGTCAAGGCAGTGGCTATATCAAACAAAATTATAACACAACTATGATATATTTATCAATCATAAATGGTGTTTATCAACAAATAGAATTATTTTTTATCTCATTTAAAATACCTATGCCAGGAGGATAGCTCTGTACTGATAATATCTACCATATAAAAGTAAGCCCTGTTTCTTTCTTTTTTTTTTTTTTTTCTTGTCTATTTATAGCTTCTATTTAGTAGGTCATTGTCAGATAGAAATGTCATAGTAGCAGAAATACCGACAGAGGAGTACAGATATCAGAGATAATGTAATTGTGGTAGACAGTAATTCATGTGTTTAAAATAGGACTAAAGGCCAGGTGTGGTGGCTCACGCCTGTAATCCCAGAACTTTGGGATGCCGAGGCAGGCGGATCACCTGAGGTTGGGAGTTCGAGACCAGTCTGACCAACATGGAGAAACCCTGTCTCTACTAAAAATACAAAATTAGCCAGGTATAGTGGTGGGCATCTGTAATCCCAGCTACTCGGGAGGCTGAGGCAGAGAATTGCTTGAACCCAGGAGGCAGGGGTTGCAGTGAGCCGAGATCTCACCATTGCACTCCAGCCTGGGCAACAAGAGTGAAACTCTGTCTCAAAAAAATAATAATAATAAAATAAAATAGGACTAAATTGAGGACATGGGGGTATACATGTACTCCATTTCTGTAAGTAAATGTCATTAACTTACTGCTTAAGATTGATAAGACACTATGTATTCTAACTGCTTTATTACATTTAATCCTCATAGCAATCCTATTCCACTAATCCAGATGTTGGGGAAGCTGGTCAGTTAAAAGGGCCTTGGTCAAATTGCTCTTAAGTCAAAGAAAATTTTTTGTTCAATTGACTGAAATGATGCCACCAAAACAAACAAAAGGACCAGGCGCCTCTTGCCCATAATCCCTGTGCCTTGGGGGGCTGCAGCAGGAAGATTGCTTGAGGCCAGGAGTTCAGGATCAATCTGGGCAACATAGAGAGACCCTGTCCGTACAAAAAGTATAAAAATTATCCTGTTGCCACGGCGCATGCATGTGGTCCCATCTACTCAGGAGGCTGAGGAGGGAGGATCACTTGAGCCTAGGAGTTTCAGGTTGCAGCAAGCTATGATTTTACCACTGCGCCCCAGCCTAAACTACAGAGCAAGACTCTGTCTCTAAATTAAAAACAAAAACAAAAAATTCTACTACGGCATACGTTTTACAGATAAATTTTACACCACCATTGAAACAATTATAATACAATGAGTGCATTTTGGAAAAAAAAAAGAAAAAAGTAAAGGGGCATGATTATATTATACTAGTGGTAGGGTATTCCCTACAAATAAGGATTAAAAATTGTATTCTTTACGTGGTAGTGGAATAATGTATTTAATTTGTCAGTCATCCTGTCCCAGCTTTGCTCTTAAGAGGAACTCCCTGGTCCATGGTTCTTCAAGGAAATGGAGAGAAGAATTGGACATAATGTCTCATTTTGAGGACTGTTCTAATTTATCAACTTTTTTTTTTTTTTTTTTTTTTCTAGTACAGGTTTGAGAGCCCAGGGAATGGCTCAGGAGTTAACATTACAGTTCTTTGTTTGGTTATTTGTTTTGAGATTTTTCTGAAAACAAATCTACATTGGATTTATTTTTATAAACAAACTAAATCCAGATAATTTATTGCATAATGACTCTTGTCTAGAGCAAACACAGGATATAGTAGATTAATCTAAAAAGCCTTCTCATTCTTTTTTTTTTTTTTTTTTTTTTTTTTGGTTTCTTTTTCTGTTGACTCTCTTTTAGCCACAGTGATCTTATCTGATAGGTGTGAGTTGAGACAAGGGCAGGAATAAATAAATAGATTTTGGCATTCTGTCAAACTTTGGCATTCTGTGACTCAACTTCTCACACAACTGACTTTTTCCTTCAGCAGCTGTTCTGTCCTTGCTTCCAAATTCCCACTTCCCATCTGTGATGTATTGCTTTGGTCGTACAATAATAACTTCTCAATGATCTGATAATCTTATTGAAGTTTTGCCTAATCAATTATTGTACCTTTACAATGTTTAAATTTTCTTTTTGATCTCAGTAGCTAGTATTTATTTTAAAAGACTTATGATTCTAAGAATGAGGCTTGCTATATCTTCCATAAAACAACCCATTCTGCCACAGATATCCCCAACTCCTCTTAAGAGTTGTTTGCTTCATGTGTTGAATCAGCTAGAGCTTGTTTACTTGACGTTAGCAACCGTCTCAGCCTATAATATTGGCTAGATTTACTTTTTTTTTTTACTTCTTTAAATCTAACGTGAACTGGAAGATCAATTCCTAGTTCCCCAATTTTCTAGATGATCTGTTCATTTCAGCATCTATGTCAGTTAAGGTTTTTACTTACTAGTGAGGATAGTAGACTTTTGAGTCATTTGGTGAGTGAATAGGAGAAGAAAACTTAAATGAATATTATGCCATCTTCAAATCCAAAAAGGCCAAGAGCAAAGGGGGGTCGTCAGTGAAAGGTATTCCCTAGCTCCACAAATTTTCTACATTCTAGTTCTTAGGTTCCAATTCTTTACTGATCAATTAATTTTCATATTCAAGAGCTAGCAAATTCAACCACTGCTGTAAATAATCATATCTGCTGGTTATTGAACTATTATTTCACAGTTCCACATTCACTTTATTTCTTTTGAAAGTGTTTTATTTTGTTCTTGTCTATACTGAATATTTTTACAAGTCTGACTTTCTAAAATGTTACATTTCAATTACTTTTCAATAAACATAATTTAGAAGTAACAAAGGATTAGAAAAAAATACAAAAACTGCCTATTATTCACTGAAAGTACACGTGTAGGTGATTAATATGCAGACTCACTATTACACTCCCAACTTTTTGCCATTCCATTCTCACAACAGCTAAACAAAAAGCTTGGAGTAAAATAGTAATTTCCTACATTAAACGCTGTACAAACACTGTCAATAGTTAATTTTATCATTGTTTGAATCATAGCTCAATTTGTGAATAGCAGGTTGTTGTTTGCTTGTTTTGATTTGTAATTCTTTGATAATGATAGGAGCATTTTTGATATACTTATTGACTTATTTTTTCTTTGTTTCTCACCTTTTTATAGTCTGTTTTATAGTACTAGAAGCTCAAACTGCATTCTTCCTCCAACTGTTTCCACAATAGTATTTTTCATCCATAGGGAATTTGAGTGAGAGGCTATGAAAGAAAAAGTAGTAATTGAAGCAACTTGTCTTTCCTCTCTGCTGTGAATCATCTTGATGGGTTTTCACTAAGCAACTGCATTTTCTTCAAATTTCTAGCTGTTTTCTAACCCTCCACAAATCAACCTCATTGCCCTCTCAAAGATAATAGACCCAGCTTAACTTTATACATATCTGAGTCTTAGCTTCAAGGGAATTGTCTTCTGACCTTCTGAGATACCAGCACTAGTAAGGCACCAGCTCTTCCTCAGAAGTTAGAGTGGACCTTTTGCAGGGGCTCCTCTTGCAAGCTTCTAGGTTTTAGGAATCACATCTTCCCTCTGTTCTTCCAGACGTAGTGGTGGTGGCTCCTTCCTGCACTTAGTTCTTTGTCAAATCAGGATCTCTTCAGCCTTCCAAGACCACAGAATTTCCAATACCTTTTTTATTTTTCCTTATAATAAGTGTTTGCTAATAAAATAACTGAAGAGTTTTGACCTAATTTTCTTTTCTCTGACTGGACCCAGGGATACAGCAACCTTAATCACATTTTGAGGGTTTTTTAGTTTAGTTCAGTTTTAGTTTTAGTTTTTAACAAGTTATCTCTGCCAAATAACTGCAAGAGTCTCAGAATTATCTTAGTACACACATAAAATCCTGAAATTCAGCCCATGCCCTGAGTTGTACAGAAATTGGAGTTTATCTCCTTTCATAAGTTAACTGGTTCTGTTAGAACCTTTCCGGGTGCCTTTCATACTTTTTTATGCCAGTAACAACTCAATTTTCCAAAATCTTTACTTCATGACTAGTCACAGTTAAATTTTAATTTTACATTTGTCAGTGCACACAATGGGCTACCATAGTCCCAGCTTATAATATTGGCTAGAGGTTTTTTTAAATTTTTTCTTCCTTTAATCTTACACAAGCTAGAAGATCAATTCCTGATTCCCCAGTTTTCTAGATGATCTGTTCACTTCAGCAACTATGTTGGTTACGGTTCTTATTCTTAGCAGTGATAGTAAGTTCAGACTGATTTTTTTTAAAGGAAATGAATTAATTAAAATAACATTACTGCACACAACATCCAGGTATAGTGTACAAATATACTTAAAATATGGGAGTGAAAAATGAGATCAAGAGGCTGAATCAAAATTTCAATCATGCAACAGAAACAAACCAGTGAGTTGTGGCTACTGATAGCTGGAGGCTGCAGGCTATAGGGTCAGTATTCCAGCAATGATTCTGTGGCTGGTATCATTTCTATTACTTCCCTTGAATGCAGGTTTATTACCTGAAAAATTTATCCCTGATTCCTTCTGTCACTATGACCAAATTGAAAAGTTTAGCTGCCTGTATCAGATTGCTCAAAGGAATGCCATCAGCCCACGCCTTAGTTTGCAGAGGAGCAGGTATTTTCAGGCTTAACAGTAAGAGGTTTAGTCAGCTGCTAAAATTTAAAATATGCAGATTTACCAATTCTAATAAGAAGGTTAAGCTGTTAAGCAACCGAATAATGAAGACTCATACCTTCAGTGGATTTACCCCCACTGATTCCAAAATGAAGTTAGTTCTCCAAGAACTCCATTGAACTATTAAAATGCCCTCTTGTGGTAGTACTTGTTATAACAATTCTCTCGATATTCTAAGAAAACATGAAGTCCTCAGTTGCAATAGTTTTTGAACATGAAATATAGAACATCCGGAACTGTTCCTGTTAGTTTTGCTTTGATCTCTTAGCATACTCTTCTTATCTGACTTGTTCAGGTTATTTTCATGATGCAGTGAGTCTCTTTAAAGTTCATCCTACGTGTAAATTGAGACACTTAAAGTTATAACGTTGTGTTTATATTCAGGGAATCTGGGGACACACTGCAGTACTTTGATCTCCATTTTCATAATTTACTAAATGTTCATAATTTGCCAATATTCTCTTCTGTTTTCCTTTTTTTTTTTTTATAGACAAGGTCTTACTGTTGGGGTCCGCGTGTTTCCTGAACAAAGGAATGAACACACAAGACAACACAAGACGAGACAAACGTGGCGGCCTCCCCGAACGACACTCTCTGCTTTATTTTATACCTTCCTTTGTGGAATGTTAGCAAGTTGCCAGACACATTGTTGTTTCTCTGATCTTTCCCTGACTTTCTGAATTTCCAAGATGTTTACATATAAACAAGCCCCCAGGGTCTGCTATTTGCAACTGAGGCCAGTCTTGTAGGCTCCTTTGTCCTCCCTGTTTGCAGAGGAGGAATGCCCAGCTTCCTTTGCAAGAGCAGGACTATAATGTTAACGGGGGAATGGCCTGCTCAGTTGTAAAAGCAGATAGTCCTCTACATCTTACTCTGTCACCCAGACTGGGATGCATTGGCATGATCACTGCTCATTGCAAACTCAAACTCCTGGGCTCAGAGGATCCTCCCACCTCTGCCCCTGTAGTAGCTGAAACTGGAGGCACATACCACCGCAACAAGCTCTTTTTTAAATTATTTTGTGTAGAGACACGTCTCCCTATGTGTTCGAGGCTGGTTTTGAATTCCTGGCCTTAAGCAATCCTCTCACCTCAGGCTCCCAAAGTGGTAGGATTACAGGTGCGAGCCATCATGTTCATTAGTCAATTTTCTCAATATTCCTGCTCTTCAATTTTCTCACTTAAAAATTGGCATCTTCATTGTGCCTCTGTTATATAGCTATTGTAAGAAATATATTATTTTATATATTTTCCTAATCTTAACCTGGAACAGACAGAATGTTTAGTGAATGCCGTTAATATTATCAACAATATGTCACTTACAGTTGTTGGTATTCTCTACAATTTTGAAAACAGGGTTCCACTCTCCCACAGCAGGACCCCTCCACATCTCGTTACTATGTAAATTAACTATATTCACATATGATTCAGTGTGCTTTTCCCTGGAAAGATCCAGTCTTTCTTTTCTTAAGTTTTACTTTAAAAATTAGTTCAACATGATATTTATTTTACACCAGTTACATGGCAGACATGGTGAAATAATAACACTGAAGTAATGAAAATAAAAGTTCTCCCCTCAAATACTTTACATGTCAATGGGAGAGCCAGGATAAAATATCACTGATTTCTGTGTAAGAGAGTACACAGAAACATGGCAGCTCTTCAGAGTGCTGTAGAGCACAGAAGAAGAACACTTAGATCACCCAGATATTCTTAGAAAGCACCAAGAACAGCCATGAGCAGATACTTGAAGAAAGAGAACTATAAAGGTTAAAGAAAAATGTGGAGCTGGCATTTCTGTCAAAGGAAACTCTATGAATAAATAATAGAACTGTGAAATGATATATTGCATGAGGCATTTTTAAAAGTTTGTGGTATAAAATAGCCAGAAATGAAGCAGTATCCATAAAAAGGGGAAAATTCATGGAAAGGTTATGCACCATGCTTATGAATTTTGGTTTACCTTTTTACATGATAGGGAACAACTGAAGAATTTAGGTAGGGAAGTGAGTGACACAGTCAAATTTGGAGTCTAAAATAGGTATCCATACCAAAAACACTTGCATGAAATAAGCTGGTTCAGTTACTTATTTACTGAAGGATATTGAGAAGTTTGCTTCAATTCCCTGAATTTCAGATTCCTCATTGTTAAGAGATATACAATTTCAACAGAGTTTAACTTTCCCAATTAAAGCAACAATTCATTAATTATAAGGTCCCATCGAGTTTCAGATTTGTACTGCAGCAGCACTTCTTGGTCAAAGGACATGTAGAATCAACACATGCATGTGATAATTGCACAATATAATCAGAATTCAGAAAAGTGTAAATGGCAGCTACACGTTGTGTCAGATGATCAAAGAGGATGTTCTTGGATTGAAATTTCACTATGTGATGATAAACATTGTTATAAATGTCATAACAGATGATCAAAGAGGATGTTTTTGGATTGAAATTAGACTATATGATGATAAAGCCAGTTTAGGACAGGCCAATGAAGAATTCTTTGCAGAAGTTGTGGAAAGATGGGATCAATCATACCTTGTTTAGAGGAAAAAAATGAGAGCAACTTAAAAGAACAACAAGGATAAAACTGTGATCACAGTTTGGAGTACAAAGATATTCAGACAAGACTCTTGTGAGAGCTACTAAACAAATATTTCCATATTAACAAATAAAAATGCAAGCAGTATATTAAAGAGGTCTGCAAGGCTAAAGAAAGTAATCACTAACCATAAGGGTGCATTTATTTTAAGAGGAAGAGAACAAATGCTGGATGATAGGATGAGAAAAGAAAATCACTTTCTTACCCATGTGTAATATATTAATTCATTCATTCAACATACTCATAATATTTCACACTGGAAGTACAGTGGTCTACAATCAGACATGTAATTTTTCTCCTGGAATGCAAAATTTGTTGAAGAATAATGATAAAATAACCACATAAACACATTTAGGCAGAGAAAAATCAAACCAGAAATTGTACTATATGACTCAGAAAGTGAGATCAAACAAACAAACAAACAAACAAACAAAAAAAGAATTTTTTTTTATAACCCAGAACTTCCCTGGATGGACACAGAGGTCTTTAATTTCAAATAATATACAGAAGGGCCAACAGAATGAGTGTAAACAATATATTACTGATAATTTTATTTTAGAACTTTAAGGAGGAAAATAATACTTCTGAAAGACTTTCAGTTTGAAAAACAGATCATCCACACCAGGACAACAAGTAAGTTAGGATCAGATATACCTCTGGATTGCCAGACCAAGTACAAATGTCTTTAAAACTTAGTGACAACTTCACTTTCTTCAGAGAATATTACTGTGTCACATTTGGAGAGTGTACATTACTGAGAACACTGTAGCAGCTTTAACTTTCATAAACTAACAGATAATTTAGTCTACACATAGTATGCCCATGATTGAGACAAAAATATTTTTTAAAAAAGGAAAGCCTTGAAATCATGCTCCTCAAAAAGTAATGTGTTTCTTCAGCATCTTATACAGACCCCAGTCCTCCTAAAATTTAAGGAAATGTACTTTGTCCAATTCATTGTTTACTATTGTTCAAAGGTTCCAGATTTAATCAACTGTTATGTCAAGTTGTGCATTTTTGTCCAATAGAGATGTAAATAACTTCTGTCTGGTAACAAAAACAAAGGTTATGGTTTGTGAACTTACAGTTCATTGAGAGTTTTCTGTCAAATTTAGTAAACTCAGCAATTGCTTATAAAAACTCAAAATGCTCTTTGGACCTATCTTAAATATCTTAATATTACCCTTATTTATTGATATCTTGAATAATTTATTGAAAATACAATTTTTAATATTTGAAGGAGAGCTACAATTTTGCATTTTCGAAAATTATGGTTTAAAATTGACATCCACGTATAGCCTCCATTCCATTCATACATTTCCAAAAATGTCCCTGACAATGTACATACCACTCATCACTTCCTCAAAGTTTCATCTTGTCACTGGATACATCTTCTGATAAAATGTGGTCTATTCAAGTATTCACAGGATGGGTCTCCATGTTGTTTGGAGAGTAAATGAAGGATTAAAAAAAAAAAAAAAAAAAAAAAAAACACAGTAAAACAGTACTAAACTCATTGGATAAAGGAAATAATTAGAAACAAAGCAAAATCATCATTGTTTCATAGCTCATATGTTACTCAAAAGAACAGTATGAAGTCTTTGCCCTAAAAGTAGAATGAGTCCTAGATATTCTTCTGGAAAGATCATTTTTGTCCATTACTCCCACCGCACTTCCCATGGCTTTTGGTTGTGGCCTCTAAGGGGAATCCCTTATTTTATGTGGTCCACTACCACATCTTAAAAGGAAATTTGAAAGAAAGTATATTTAGTTTTTGAAAGCTCTTTATCATCTCACTTCCTGCTGATTTGTGTGGATGTGTCTTCATTTGAGTGTGAAGTCAGCAGGTGTGAAGGGGTGTTGTATTGCCAATCACAATCTCTTAACTGCAGACACTGATAAATAAAGCCAGATAACGTTTTGGGTCATGGTTCCTGATTCTAGGGATGAAATTAGGAGAATATGTTTCCTAGTAACAGTTCTGTTACATGCTCATTTCCCTAGACCTCAATTTAATGATGTCCACTGAGGCATCTGCCTTCAACAATTTTAGACAACGGTTTGGATGGTGAGGCATAGTTAATCTGCTCTTTTCCCAGCTATCTGCACTTACACAATAAAAATAATTGTCTCGTGTATCTGTCTGGCAGCACATAATAGGAGATTCATGGGAAGGGCCTGTGGGAATCAGGCTTCTCTCAAATCTCAATCTTATTGCCAATTTTAGTTCTGGCTTCCTCAACTCTGCTTACACTAATAAGCTTTGTGTTAAATAATTTAGCTTTTTCATACTCACAAGGCTCCAGGTTATTACAATCACAGCCATCCTGAAAGACTGACCAGGGGCAAAAATGTGACTTTTCTTTCAGAGAGCCAATTTCAACCCAAGTCTGTCTTTATTATAGGATATTACTGATTCTATTAGAAGAGAATAAGTTAACAACCCATTCTAACATCCTGAATTTCCCATACCATATCCCATAATGCATAATTATGTTAGATACATGGTTTATATTGCAAAGTACAACAGACAACATTTTGTCCATTTGTTTGTTAATAGATAACAAGAATTACATCATCCCTATTTTGGATCATTATGATTCCCATTGTCTCAAACTACTTTCACTAAGAATTCCAGTTTTAGAATTTGATACTTTATGATATCAAATTTCAGCATCCATTAGGATAGGTACTTACAATTATCATTAGCCTGAAATGGGATAATTGTAACACTTCCTACCCATTGCTTTAGTGACTTAGGGCTGCTGTAACAAAGTGCCATAAACTGGGTAGGTTATAAATAACAAAAATGTTTTTCTCACAGTTGTGGAGGTTGGAAAGTACCATAAGAGGCCAGCAGATTAGGTGTTTGATGAGGCCAGTTTCTTCTCACAGGTGGCGCCTTCTCACTGCATCTGTATGTGGCGGTGGAAGGGGCAAGGTGCTTCTGAGGCCTTGTTTTTTTTTTTTTTTTTTAGGGGGCGAGAAGGGGGACAGAATCCCACTTTGTCACCCAGGCTTGAATGCAGTGGTACAATCACAGTTCACTGCAACCTCCACCACCCAGGTTCAAGGGATTCTCCTGTCTCAGCCTCCCAAGTAGCTAGGACTACAGATGTGTGCCATCATGCCTGGTTAATTGCTGTATTTTTAGTAGAGGTGGGGTTTTACCATGTTATCCAGGCTTGTCTTGAACTCCTGACCTCAGGTGGCCCACCTGCCTTGGCCTCCCAAATTGCTGAGATTACAGGTGTGAGCCATAGTGCCTAGCCTGGGCTGGGTGGTGAGGGAGTCTCTTCTAAGGGCACTAATCCTGTTCATGAGGCTCCACTCTCATAACCTAATCATCTCCCCAAAGACCCTACCTCTTAATACTTCACCTTGTGGGGTAGAGTGATAGGAATTCTGGGGACACACAAATGCTCAGACTACAGCACCCACCATACTATATATTTGTTAGGCATACTGGGTTTTTAAAAAGTTCATGCATTATTATTTATTTCAAGGTTGTCCCTTCAATAACAAATTTAACCAAGTCTTCATTTCGTTTTAGTAAAATATGCTTTATTTTCTATTGTAGATATGATAATAATATGTATTCATGAATTCTTCAGCTTTCCATTTCCATACAAAATATAACTTTTTCTAAAATAAAGGGGCTGAAAATCAATTTCCAGAGAGAGAGAGAGAGAGAGAGGAATTGTTCAACTCAGTTTGTTCCAGGACTGTCAAATATAAGTCCATTGATCAAAACACTGTGAAAATAAACATTCAAAATATAAACTCTTCATTTTAAAGCAAGAGATCAAAACAATAATAGTGTCACACTATATTAACACTCTGCTACGTTCAGTTCTGTCTCCAAATTTTATGTCCAAACAGTGGAGCGGCGGACTTCTCAGTATATCTTGGTTCCAGATTAGCTAACATTTAAAGTCACTTCTCTGAAATCCTCCACACCGCATTTGAAGAGTATAAATTATTGAGAATACTGTCAACAGTTTTTACTTTCATAAACCAAAAGATAATTTATTTTACAAATATTATGCCCATGATTGAGACAAAGGTACTGATAAAAGGAGTGCTTTGGAAGTTCAAGACTATTTAATCCTATGCTAATATTACCACATACTACAGAAAGACACTTTCTTTTTAATGGCATCTACAGTAGCTATTGTAAACAATTCTTTCAAATTTGCAGTTTACTGTGAAGTTCTTTCAAAGAGTTCTCTCAGAAGACTCCAAACCCCCCATTCTCTTTATCCTTGCT
This sequence comes from Piliocolobus tephrosceles, assembly GCF_002776525.5. Taxonomy (NCBI): domain Eukaryota; kingdom Metazoa; phylum Chordata; class Mammalia; order Primates; family Cercopithecidae; genus Piliocolobus; species Piliocolobus tephrosceles. The sequence goes on along the minus strand of NC_045455.1, from coordinate 46,425,934 downwards.
TTTCTGATTTGTATAGAAGTTTAATATGACTGGTGTGGTTATGGGTTGGAATTGAGTACATATTTCCATATTGCTTAGTCTCTCTTTTATCTGTGTTAAGGTGACGTTTACTTTTTAATTTTCAGAAAATTTTTATGAAGATAGTTGAAAATTGTACCGAATACAGATGGTATAACTTTAAACATCAAGAATATGTCAATGAAGTTAAATTAAATTTTAAATCTAAATACTTATAGAAAATAGAACATGCAACAGCAATCTTATGTTTAATATTTTATAAAATGAGTCCTTCAAACTTTGCTTAAATTATTATGAATGTTTAATTATAGGCAGTGTCCTAATATCTTGCCCATCATAATTACTCAGTAACTGTGTATTAAAATGAATTGTATCCCTGTGTCAGAGACTGGCTAATTCTTCACTAAATGCACTTTCTCTACCTCCAGGGTATGTATTGAGGGACTACAATTCTTTGGTTGTCAAATGCAACATGGGTTATGGCCATGAAATGTGGGTAGAGACAATGTAGTCCCTTTCAAATTTAACCCATTAAAAACTTCCCATTCTTGCATATTTACCCTTCCATGGTAAATTTGAAGCCATGTGTTGAAGACATTGGACCTAAACAATGGGTAGACTCTGGGTCCCTGAATCTCCACTGGGAAGGGGCTGGGCTTCTAATCAAAACCCTTGCTTTTGAACAATTACATGAGTGAGAAATATTGTGTTAATAATTTTAAGTTATCACATGTTTTGGGTATGTTTCAGCAAGTGTCATTACCTTATTTAATACAGACATTATTTAAAAAAAAAAACAAAACACTGCTCCCCTTTACTAGAAGAAATTAATAATGTCATCATTCAGAGTTGAAACTTCCTCACTGTCTGCTCTTGGATGTATATGGTGCTCTGAGAATTCCTGGAGTTCTCTCATTTTGTTCATCTTGACAGAATTGCTTTTCTAAACACCTGCCCTCACATGAGGGTTCTTTTGAGTATGGAGTATGTGATCACTTCTCGTGACTGCCGTAAGAAAGTACCACAAACGGGTGGCTAAAAACATCAGAGATTTATTCTCACACAGATTTGGAGTCTATAAGTCCAGAATCAAGGTTTCAGCAGGGCCATACTTTCTCTTAAGACTGAAGGAAAGAATCCTTCCTTACCCCCTCTAGCTTTTTGTGGTTGCTGGCAATCCTTGGTGTTCTCTGGCTTCTAGATGATGCATCACTTTAATCTCTGCTCCGTCTCTGTCCACATGGCTTACTACCCTGTGTGCATGCATTTCAATATCCAAATTTTCCTGTTCTTATAAGAACACCAGTCACATTAGATTTAGGGCTCATCCTAATCCAGGATGACCTCGTCTTAACTTCTGCATACTCTATTTCCAAAGATGGCAAAGATGGTCACATTCTGAGGTTCCAAGCAGACGTGAATTGTGGGGGAACACTGTCTGATTCAGTACAATATGGGAGAAAACAGAAAAAAAAGGATTAAAGAAGTCTTTGTAGGTCAAACAGATGTCAATGAAGACTATGTCAATCAAGTTAAATTAAAATTTAAAATCTAACATTCAGGAATTTAACATTCAGAAAAAATGTCTGCACAAACAATATTATGAAACTTTCCTATGTTCTGTAATATACAAATACAAAATGTAAATAAAGAATGCACGCTGAAATGGGAAGGAAATCAAAAATGGCCAGTATTACATCTGACAATGACTTTTCCATATTGTTTGAGAACTTTTTCAAAGTCAAGATTACGGTTCTCAACTTTTTGAATTTGACTCTAATTTTAAAAATTTTTATTCAAATTGGATAGAACTTTTGGAGCTTACGTTTACCAACTCACAAATCACTAGCATAACATCAGTTTATAAATTTATTAAATTAAATGACAATATCAGTCTATACATTCAAAATAAAACTATAAATGACCAGAAAATAATGTCATTCAAAACTTCATCTCATCATGACTGAGCATAAAATGTAGACAGACTTCAAAGTGAGTTGATACAAAGGCATGTACCTATCACTTCCCATTTTCATATCTATTGTCTCTCTTCAATAAATAAATATGTATATTCTCTCTTTTGTCATTCTTAGACTAGGAACTGACACCATAGCTTTTGAATAAGTAAAAATAAAAAGTAAAATGTGCTTGTGTCAAAGGTATAACACATTTACTTTATAAATACTGAGTTAGCATTCACTATGTGTCATGCCCTGGTTTAGACATGCAAGATATAATAACGAATAGATTGTCCAGGTGTACTTGAAGGCTTGCTGTTTTCCTCCCTAAGTTGCCACACTCTATCTCCACAGATTGGCCTCTGACTATAGCTAAAATTTTCCTCTCCCCAAGTGAAGCAAATTAGCTTTCCTGAGGTACATATTTAAACCAGAATACTACACTAGAATGCAAAATGAAATGAGCTTGCTTCTTTTTCTACTCTAATTTTTTGATACTTGATTAGCTTTTCCATATAGTTGTAATAGTAAATTGGGTAAAATTGAGTGCTTTGAGATCTAGGCCAGCATTAAAATGAAGACTGAATGATTATTCTGATAAAACACATACACAACCATCAACATATGGAAGTGATCCTAAATCTATTGATGATTTGGGCAGGTGAGTTTTCATGATTATTATCTGTAACAATTTTTCATAAATTAGAAATGACCATAATTTTAAAAGTGGTGATTCATTTAAAACTAAATACAGATATAGGTACAGAAAGAAAAAGACTACTACTGCAATAGAGGTAGGAGAACTATTACAATAGAAAAAAAAAATGCTCTGAACATAAGATCTGCAAAGTTCTGAAAGGACAAACAGAATTAAATTTTATTTATAGGGAAGAATAAACAAGGCCAGAAAGAACTGGATATGGAGGAGTGAGATGAGCGAGTGGTGTAATCAGTTAATCAAAAAATGTTTTTCCCTCAGGTTAGCTGATTCTCAGGAGGGACTTGTAAAAGAAGGACCAAAGTTGAGGAATCTGGAAAAAACTGACTAAATTTTGGTCAAGTTATGTTACTCAGCATTGTTTCATATTGGTCAATAGCACAAATAGTTCAGCTAATCATTAATGAGATAAAGAAATGGAATTTTTAGAGTCTGTGGCTAACATTATGATTCACAGACAAGGGGATGGTCCATGAATCTAAGTCATAAGGGATGGTTGATTTTTGCAGTAGGCTGTTTCCTAGAACACAAAAGGCAGGCGGGAGAGCAGGGTGAGGAGGGAGTGAAGTGGAGTGTTCCTTAACTGTTTTATTTTTCAGAAAATCATGACTCAGTTAAAGTTCAACACTGTTGGGGGAAAGCCAATAAAAATAAAAGTACACAAAAAATAAGTTAATGTGTATCCTTAACTAAGCCCCTAGTCGTTGGGTGGCTAAACCAAGTCGTTTATTTCAGAAGGTAAACTGCATTCCACATGATCAATGCAAAAGTAATTGCTAATGTTTATCATAAAATTAAAATGAATAAAATTTTTAGTTTAGTTTCCTTCCACAATTTGCAAAAGCATAAAAACATGTCTTGTCTTCAAAATTGGCATATAAATCAGATGATTAAGGATAATTCCTTCCTTAGAAAACACAACAATTGTAATCACAAATCCTTTAAGCAAAAATTATGTCTTCTACCTTAAATTGTAGACTTTTTTTGTCAGTCAGACATAATACTATGTAATCTGTGATTAAACCTGCTTACAAAAAAGCACGTGAAATATACCATATATAAATGAGTTGCAAATTAATAGTCATATTTCATCTTGTAAATCTCATTTTACTTTACCTTTATCTCATTTACTTTATCTGTGAATATGATTTTCTAAAATTGACTCATCTACATCGTATGGAAATATTATATTTAATATACATTAAAACAAGAATTTAATATGTATTTTTCTCCTTATTAAGATTTGGAAGTTAACAAAAATTCTATAATCTTAATATGAGATATATAACAGGTTTTTGTTGTGTGTATTTCATTAGAAATTGCACAAATTTTTTTTTTTTTTTTTTTTTTTTTTTTGAGACGAAGTCTCGGGCGTTGCCGGGGCTGGAGTGCGGTGGCCGGATCTCAGCTCACTGCAAGCTCCGCCTCCTGGGTTCCCGCCATTCTCCTGCCTCAGCCTCCGGAGTAGCTGGGACTACAGGCGCCCGCCACCTCGCCCGGCTAGATTTTTGTATTTTTTTTAGTAGAGACGGGGTTTCACTGTGTTAGCCAGGATGGTCTCGATCTCCTGACCTCGTGATCCGTCCATCTCGGCCTCCCAAAGTGCTGGGATTACAGGCTTGAGCCACCGCGCCCGGCCTGCACAAATCTTAATACATAACTAATGAAAAGAGTTGGCCCCAGAATAATTAAATCAGATTATACCGTGAGCTACGTGCACAAATATAAGTGGTATGGTAGTGATTTAGCTATGTACTAGTGTGTCTCTTACAATTGCAGAAAAAAGTGTAAGAAGCTATTCTTTTTAGACATAAAATTAAATAGAGCAAATATAAAAAGAGGTCTATTTATTTACATCACCTAAGACCAGTGCATTTTATTAACGTACTAATTTAACCTTTATTAATATGTGCATGAAAAATATTGCAGCAGCATTAACCATGTCTCATGTTACTTGAGGCACAATATATAAATTAGGATACAACATATTTAGTTTAGGAAAACAGGTGAAATGGAGATTATACGTATATGTTGCCTTCATTTAATCTATCTATGTATCAAATTTGATCTTTATCTATATCCATTGTTAATCAGCATTTCCTTTGAAATGTATTTCTTGAGGCATAACTAATATATAGTAAAATGGACAGATCTTTAGGTACAGCTTGATAAGTTTTGATAAATATTTATACCCATGTAGCCAATGACCATTTCTCCCTAGAGATTCCTGTTGTGTGCCTTTCTAGTCAATCACCCCACCACCAAAGGCCACCAGTCTTCTGATTTCTGTCACCATATGTTAATTTTGTCTGCTCTCAAACTTTATATAAATAAAGCCATATGCTACACATGCCTGTTTTCGGGTGGGTGAAGGGTCTGGCTTTTTCAATCAGCTCTATGTTTGAGAGATTCTTTCATTTTGTTCTATCAATGGTTTGCTTCTTTTTACTACTCTGTAGTTTTCATTTATAACACAATTTACTTACATGCTTTCTGGTGAGAGTTCTCTGTTTGCAGGTATGATGAATAACATTGTTAGAGAATTATTACGCAATTGGTTTTCTGGACATATGTGTTCATCTTTTAGGTGATGATGGCTAACCATAGAAGTTCTGGGTCATGTTGTAGGTAAACATTTAAGAGTATGGAAACTGCCACATTTGCAATTTTCTCTTTTTTTTTTTTTTTTTTTTTTTTTGATGAATCAAGTTATCTACATAATCTTTACACAATTTCTACAATCTCTCTAAGGATCCTTTACATTTCTCCAGTAGGTCAGAGCAGAAGAAAACTTCTGACTTGCATAATAAAGCTAACTCCAGTGTCATCCTGGTAAATACTTACCAATTGCCTTTCAGTGCTGATTGGTAAAATAAAAATTGACTCCCTTCATGACTGATTTCAAGCTACCAGCATAATGTCAACCAACTCTCAAAATTCCTGAAAATGTCACAGTGGTTCTTCCAGGAAAAGCCAGTTTCAGTATCCCTCTTATTTTTTGTAGGGAGAAAATAAAGCTATACAACTCACTGCATCATTGGCCCTAACTCCTCCTCAAATCTCTCTGTGGGAATGGACTGGATAAATAGTTATGTTAACTGAATGCTGACTATATGCCAAGCATCATGCTAAATACTTCAAATGCAGTGTCTCTTTAAAGTATTTATACCTACAACAATGCTAAGAAAAAAAGTACATTTTCATAGATGAAGAAACTGAGGCAAAAATTAAGCGAAGTGCTTTCCCAGTGCCCCACATATAGTAAATGATGGAGCTAGCATTTCAACCCAGAAACTCTAGCACCAAAACCTCACGTGCTAACCTTTATGTTACTGCATAGCTTCCGTTCTTCTAAACACAAAACAAGATTGTGTTTTGCTGTTAAGGTACCATTCTGTGTATTGTTTAAAATCTTGATTAACTGAAAGAATATTCTTGATAGTATAAGTTGTTTAATTATACTTTATACAGGCTTCATATAATTTACTTCATATTTCATTAGTGAAAGAAATTTAAGTTCACAATTATCTATAAAGGCACATTTGAAACTCAGAATCAAGCAATCAAGAAGAAAGAATGACTTCATATTGATTTCAAAAGCTATTCAAGTTAAATTACCATTATCTTAAGTCATTTCTAAAAATGATTTAGAAAGTGGAAAAAGATGTGTTTGCTTATTTATAAAATTATTACATATATAAGAAATTACGGCTGCTTTGAAATATATATATATATATCTTTCCCACAGAATACATATTATGTCTAAAGTTTACCAAAGTTCAGCTCATGAACACAACTGAAATGTCAGCTATCCTCAGTAAGAACTGATTCCTGAATGTCAACTCCCCAAGCAAGTCTGACTTGTGCATTGTAGATAAAGGCAGCAGGAGAGCAGTTAGCCTTGTCAAAAGACTTTGCCTAAGGTGCTCATGATAAGGAGATACCCTTCTGATCTGTCATTACTTTGAGCCATACATCTTAAAAGTTTTCATGTAAAGGCTACCAAGGGGGAAAGCCATTGCATCTCTTTCCTTTCTTCAAAATAATCAAAGTCTCTAAAAGCTGAAACTTTAGGTACATTCTATTTATGCTTATAAAGGTGAAAATAAGTTCAGAACATTGCAAGATTGTGCTCTTGATGAAGAATTGCTTCACCATTTTTAGCTCCCCTTTTCTGCCTTTTTAAAAATTTCAGAGGAGGGCGGAGCAAGATGGCCGAATAGGAGCAGCTTCAGTCTCCAACTCCCAGCGCGAGCGACACAGAAGACCGGCGATTTCTGCATTTTCAACTGAGGTACTGGGGTCATCTCACTCGGGAGTGCCGGACAATCGGTGCTGGTCAGCTGCTGCAGCCCGACCAGGGAGAGCTGAAGCAGGGCGAGGCATCGCCTCACCTGGGAAGCGCGAGGGGGAAGGGAGTCCCTTTTCCTAGCCAGGGGAACTGAGACACACAACACCTGGAAAATCGGGTAACTCCCACCCCAATACTGCGCTGTAACACCGGCACACCGGAGATTGTATCCCACACCTGGCCGGGAGGGTCCCACGCCCACAGAGCCTCTCTCCTTGCTAACACAGCAGTCTGCGGCAATCTAACCGCAAGGCAGCAGCGAGGCTGGGGGAGGGGCGCCCGCCATCGCTGAGGCTTAAGTAGGTAACTAAAGCCGCTGGGAAGCTGGAACTGGGTGGAGCTCACAGCAGCTCAAGGAAACCTGCCTGTCTCTGTAGACTGCGCCTCTGGGGACAGGGCTCAGCTAAAGGAGTAGTAGCCTGTGAAACGCGAACGACTCTGTCTGACAGCTTTGAAGAGAGCAGGGGATCTCCCAACACGGAGGTTGAGATCTGAGAAGGGGCAGTCTGCCTGCTCAAGTGAGTCGCTGACCCCTGAGTAGCCTAACTGGGAGACATCCCCCACTAGGGGCAGTCTGACACCCCACACCTCACAGGGTGGAGTACACCCCTGAGAGGAAGCTTCCAAAGCAAGAATCAGACAGGTGCACTCGCTGTTCAGCAATATTCTATCTTCTGCAACCTCTGCTGCTGATACCCAGGCAAACAGGGGCTGGAGTGGACCTCAAGCAATCTCCAACAGACCTATAGCTGAGGGTCCTGACAGTCAGAAGGAAACCTATCAAACAGGAAGGACACCTAAATCAAAACCCCATCAGTACGTCACCATCATCAAAGACCAGTGACAGATAAAACCACAAAGATGGGGAAAAAGCAGGGCAGAAAAGCTGGAAATTCAAAAAATAAGAGCGCATCTCCTCCTGCAAAGGAGCACAGCCCATCGCCAGCAACGGATCAAAGCTGGTCAGAGAATGATTTTGATGAGATGAGAGAAGAAGGCTTCAGTCCATCAAACCTCTCAGAGCTAAAGGAGGAATTACGTACCCAATGCAAAGAAACTAAAAATCTTGAAAAAAAAGTGGAAGAATTGACAGCTAGACTAATTAATGCAGAGAAGGTCATAAACGAAATGACAGAGATGAAAACCATGTCACGAGAAATACGTGACAAATGCACAAGCTTCAGTAACCGACTCGATCAACTGGAAGAAAGAGTATCAGCGATTGAGGATCAAATGAATGAAATGAAGCGAGAAGAGAAACCAAAAGAAAAAAGAAGAAAAAGAAATGAACAAAGCCTGCAAGAAGTATGGGATTATGTCAAAAGACCAAATCTACGTCTGATTGGGGTGCCTGAAAGTGAGGGGGAAAATGGAACCAAATTGGAAAACACTCTACAGGATATCATCCAGGAGAACTTCCCCAACCTAGCAGGGCAGGCCAACATTCAAATTCAGGAAATACAGAGAACGCCACAAAAATACTCCTCCAGAAGAGCAACTCCAAGACACATAATTGCCAGATTCACCAAAGTTGAAATGAAGGAAAAAATCTTAAGGGCAGCCAGAGAGAAAGGTCCGGTTACCCACAAAGGGAAGCCCATCAGACTGACAGCAGATCTCTCGGCAGAAACTCTACAAGCCAGAAGAGAGTGGGGGCCAATATTCAACGTTCTTAAAGAAAAGAATTTTAAACCCAGAATTTCATATCCAGCCAAACTAAGTTTCATAAGTGAAGGAGAAATAAAATTCTTTACAGATAAGCAAATGCTTAGAGATTTTGTCACCACCAGGCCTGCCTTACAAGAGACCCTGAAGGAAGCCCTAAACATGGAAAGGAACAACCGGTACCAGCCACTGCAAAAACATGCCAAAATGTAAAGACCATCGAGCCTAGGAAGAAACTGCATCAACTAATGAGCAAAATAACCAGTTAATATCATAATGGCAGGATCAAGATCACACATAACAATATTAACCTTAAATGTAAATGGACTAAATGCTCCAATTAAAAGACACAGACTGGCAAACTGGATAAAGAGTCAAGACCCATCAGTCTGCTGTCTTCAGGAGACCCATCTCACATGCAGAGACATACATAGGCTCAAAATAAAAGGATGGAGGAAGATCTACCAAGCAAATGGAGAACAAAAAAAAGCAGGGGTTGCAATCCTAGTCTCTGATAAAACAGACTTTAAACCATCAAAGATCAAAAGAGACAAAGAAGGCCATTACATAATGGTAAAGGGATCAATCCAACAGGAAGAGCTAACTATCCTAAATATATATGCACCTAATACAGGAGCACCCAGATTCATAAAGCAAGTCCTTAGAGACTTACAAAGAGACTTAGACTCCCATACAATAATAATGGGAGACTTCAACACTCCACTGTCAACATTAGACAGATCAACGAGACAGAAAGTTAACAAGGATATCCAGGAATTGAACTCATCTCTGCACCAAGCGGACCTAATAGACATCTATAGAACTCTCCACCCCAAGTCAACAGAATATACATTCTTCTCAGCACCACATCACACTTATTCCAAAATTGACCACATAATTGGAAGTAAAGCACTCCTCAGCAAATGTAAAAGAACAGAAATTATAACAAACTGTCTCTCTGACCACAGTGCAATCAAACTAGAACTCAGGACTAAGAAATTCAATCAAAACCGCTCAACTACATGGAAACTGAACAACCTGCTCCTGAATGACTACTGGGTACATAACGAAATGAAAGCAGAAATAAAGATGTTCTTTGAATCCAATGAGAACAAAGATACAACATACCAGAATCTCTGGGACACATTTAAAGCAGTATGTAGAGGGAAATTTATAGCACTAAGTGCCCACAAGAGAAAGCAGGAAAGATCTAAAATTGACACTCTAACATCACAATTAAAAGAACTAGAGAGGCAAGAGCAAACACATTCAAAAGCTAGCAGAAGGCAAGAAATAACTAAGATCAGAGCAGAACTGAAGGAGATAGAGACACAAAAAACCCTCCAAAAAATCAATGAATCCAGGAGTTGGTTTTTTGAAAAGATCAACAAAATTGACAGACCGCTAGCAAGATTAATAAAGAAGAAAAGAGAGAGGAATCAAATAGACGCAATAAAAAATGATAAAGGGGATATCACCACCGACCCCACAGAAATACAAACTACCATCAGAGAATACTATAAACACCTCTACGCAAATCAACTAGAAAATCTAGAAGAAATGGATAATTTCCTGGACGCGTACACTCTTCCAAGACTAAACCAGGAAGAAGTTGAATCCCTGAATAGACCAATAGCAGCCTCTGAAATTGAGGCAACAATTAATAGCCTGCCCACCAAAAAAAGCCCAGGACCAGATGGATTCACAGCTGAATTCTACCAGAGGTACAAGGAGGAGCTGGTACCATTTCTTCTGAAACTATTCCAATCAATAGAAAAAGAGGGAATCCTCCCTAACTCATTTTATGAGGCCAGCATCATCCTGATACCAAAGCCTGGCAGAGACACAACAAAAAAAGAGAATTTTAGACCAATCTCCCTGATGAACATCGATGCAAAAATCCTCAATAAAATCCTGGCAAACCGGATTCAGCAGCACATCAAAAAGCTTATCCACCATGATCAAGTGGGCTTCATCCCTGGGATGCAAGGCTGGTTCAACATTCGCAAATCAATCAACGTAATCCAGCATATCAACAGAACCAAAGACAAGAACCACATGATTATCTCAATAGATGCAGAAAAGGCTTTTGACAAAATTCAACAGCCCTTCATGCTAAAAACGCTCAACAAATTCGGTATTGATGGAACGTACCTCAAAATAATAAGAGCTATTTATGACAAACCCACAGCTAATATCATACTGAATGGGCAAAAACTGGAAAAGTTCCCTTTGAAAACTGGCACAAGACAGGGATGCCCTCTCTCACCACTCCTATTCAACATAGTGTTGGAAGTTCTGGCTAGGGCAATCAGGCAAGAGAAAGAAATCAAGGGTATTCAGTTAGGAAAAGAGGAAGTCAAATTGTCCCTGTTTGCAGATGACATGATTGTGTATTTAGAAAACCCCATCGTCTCAGCCCAAAATCTTCTTAAGCTGATAAGCAACTTCAGCAAAGTCTCAGGATACAAAATTAATGTGCAAAAATCACAAGCATTCTTATACACCAGTAACAGACAAGCAGAGAGCCAAATCAGGAATGAACTTCCATTCACAATTGCTTCAAAGAGAATAAAATACCTAGGAATCCAACTTACAAGGGATGTAAAGGACCTCTTCAAGGAGAACTACAAACCACTGCTCAGTGAAATCAAAGAGGACACAAACAAATGGAAGAACATACCATGCTCATGGATAGGCAGAATCAATATTGTGAAAATGGCCATACTGCCCAAGGTAATTTATAGATTCAATGCCATCCCCATCAAGCTACCAATGAGTTTCTTCACCGAATTGGAAAAAACTGCTTTAAAGTTCATATGGAACCAAAAAAGAGCCCGTATTGCCAAGACAATCCTAAGTCAAAAGGACAAAGCCGGAGGCGTCACGCTACCTGACTTCAAACTATACTACAAGGCTACAGTAACCAAAACAGCATGGTACTGGTACCAAAACAGAGATATAGACCAATGGAACAGAACGGAGCCTTCAGAAATAATGCCACACATCTACAACCATCTGATATTTGACAAACCTGAGAAAAACAAGAAATGGGGAAAGGATTCCCTATTTAATAAATGGTGCTGGGAAAATTGGCTAGCCATAAGTAGAAAGCTGAAACTGGATCCTTTCCTTACTCGTTATACGAAGATTAATTCAAGATGGATTAGAGACTTAAATGTTAGACCTAATACCATAAAAACCCTAGAAGAAAATCTAGGTAGTACCATTCAGGACATAGGCACGGGCAAGGACTTCATGTCTAAAACACCAAAAGCAACGGCAGCAAAAGCCAAAATTGACAAATGGGATCTCATTAAACTAAAGAGCTTCTGCACAGCAAAAGAAACTACCATCAGAGTGAACAGGCAACCTACAGAATGGGAGAAAATTTTTGCAATCTACTCATCTGACAAAGGGCTCATTTCCAGAATCTACAAAGAACTCAAACAAATATACAAGAAAAAAACAAACAACCCCATCCAAAAGTGGGGAAAGGATATGAACAGACATTTCTCAAGAGAAGACATTCATACAGCCAACAGACACATGAAAAAATGCTCATCATCACTGGCCATCAGAGAAATGCAAATCAAAACCACAATGAGATACCATCTCACACCAGTTAGAATGGCAATCATTAAAAAATCAGGAAACAACAGGTGTTGGAGGGGATGTGGAGAAATAGGAACACTTTTACACTGTTGGTGGGATTGTAAACTAGTTCAACCATTATGGAAAACAGTATGGCGATTCCTCAAGGACCTAGAACTAGATGTACCATATGACCCAGCCATCCCACTACTGGGTATATACCCAAAGGATTATAAATTATGCTACTACAAAGACACATGCACACGTATGTTTATTGCGGCACTATTCACAATAGCAAAGACTTGGAATCAACCCAAATGTCCATCAGTGACAGACTGGATTAAGAAAATGTGGCACATATACACCATGGAATACTATGCAGCCATAAAAAAGGATGAGTTTGCATCCTTTGTAGAGACATGGATGCAGCTGGAAACCATCATTCTTAGCAAATTATCACAAGAAGAGAAAACCAAACACCGCATGTTCTCACTCATAGGTGGGAACTGAACAATGAGCTCACTTGGACTCGGGAAGGGGAACATCACACACTGGGGCCTATCATGGGGAGGGGGGAGGGGGGAGGGATTGCATTGGGGAGTTATACCTGATATAAATGATGAATTGATGGGTGCTGACGAGTTGATGGGTGCAGCACACCAACATGGCACATGTATACATATGTAACCTGCACGTTATGCACATGTACCCT